>NC_134690.1:315080885-315380885 GCF_050947455.1 Rhinoderma darwinii | reverse complement strand
GTTTATAGGGCCGTACAAGGTCATTGAAGTCCTCAATCCTGTCTCCTTCCGACTGGAGTTGCCCCCATCTTTTCGAGTACACGACGTGTTTCATGCCTCCCTCCTTAAACGCTGCTCCCCGTCCTTGGCTCCCTCGAGGAAACCTCCTGTCCCCGTTCTCACCCCTGAGGGGGTAGAATTCGAGGTGGCCAAGATTGTGGACAGCAAGATGGTCCAAGGCTCCCTCCAGTACCTGGTCCATTGGAGAGGATACGGGTCTGAGGAGAGGACTTGGGTACCCGCCCGGGATGTTCACGCTGGGGTATTGGTCAGGAGGTTCCACCTTCGTTTCCCCAATAAACCAGGTCCATCTAGAAAGGGTCCGGTGGCCCCTCATAAAAGGGGGGGTACTGTTAAGGATCTGCCAGGCACAGCTTCTGTATCCACGCCCATAGGTAATCAGTCTGCACCTGCTTCTATGTCTGTAAGACTGACTCCACTTCCACCTCTCAGGATGGCAGGCTTAGGAGTGGGAGAGCCTATCACAGCCTGGCCAGACGGAGCTAGCTCCCGCCCTCTGTCTATTTATACCTGCCTTTCCTGTTCCTCCTTGCTTGTGATTCTTCTCGTTTTGTTTCCTGGCCCTGCTGCAGCTTCTTGTACCATTTGACCCTGCTTCATATTGACCCTGGCTTACTGACTACTCTCCTGCTCTGCGTTTGGTACCTGGTACACTTCTGGTTTGACTCGGCTTGTTCACTACTCTCCTGCTCTGTGTTTGGTACCTCGTACACTCCTGGTTTGACTCAGCTCGTTCACCACTCTTGTTGCTCACGGTGTTGCCGTGGGCAACTGCCCCTTTTCCCTTGCTTCTGTGTACCCTTGTCTGTTTGTCTGTCGTGCACTTATTGAGCGTAGGGACCGTCGCCCAGTTGTACCCCGTCGCCTAGGTCGGGTCGTTGCAAGTAGGCAGGGACTGAGTGGCGGGTAGATTAGGGCTCACTTGTCTGTTTCCTTACCCCCACCATTACACTGAGGTTATAAAAAAATGTATACATATAAATTGTTACTTGTACGTTATATTCAAACACGAGGATTTGTATATTCAAAGCAAAGGATCTACTCCCACCAACTGTGCAATTATTCCTATATTTAATTTAGATTTTTTCACGGCCCGGGAAACCTGGCCGTCAAAAATGGGACATGCCCTATTTTCGGCCGTTTACCCGGCCGCCCTGCTCCCAACACGGCCATCACCGGAATGTGTCCCGGGTGACGGCCGTGTTTTAAAACGGACAGGGAAAAAAAACGGATGCAAAACAGATCAAAATCGGACGTTAAAAAACGGCAACACGGCTCGGAACAGAATCGGAACAGATGCAAAACGGCCGGGAAAAACGGCAGTTTTTATCGGCCCACACTCGGACCCTGTCGTGTGAATAAAGCCTACCTCTACCGCTCTACGCTCTGGCGGCAATGTGGCATCTACAGGGGGACTGTGTGTGGAGCTATCTACAGGGGTGCTGTGTGTGGAGCTATCTACAGGGGGCTGTGTGTGGAGCTATCTACGGGGGTGCTGTGTGTGTAGCTATCTATAGGGGTGCTGTATCTGGCGCTATGTACAGGGGGCTGTGTGTGGAGCTATCTACAGGGGGCTGTATCTGACGCTATCTACAGGGGGGCTGTGTCTGGCGCTATCTACAGGGGGGCTGTGTGTGGCACTATCTACAGGGGGCTGTATCTGACGCTATGTACTGGGGGCTGTGTGTGGAGTTATGTACAGGGGGGCTGTGTCTGGAGCTATCTACAGGGGGCTGTGTGTGGCGCTATCTACAGGGGGGCTGTGTATGACGCTATCTACAGGGGGCTGTATCTGACGCTATCTACAGGGGGCTGTGTGTGGAGCTATCTAAAGGGGGGCTGTGTCTGGCGCTATCTACATGGGGCTGTGTCTGGCACTATCTACAGGGGGATGTGTGTGGAGCTATCTACAGGGGGCTGTGTGTGGAGCTATTTACAGGGGGGCTCTGTGTGGAGCTATCTACAGGGGGGCAGTGTGTGGAGCTGCTTACAGGGGGGCTGTGTGTGGAGCTATCTACAAGGGGAGCTGTGTGTGGAACTATCTACAGGGGGGCTGCGTGTGGAGCTATCTACAGGGGGGCTGTGTCTGGCACTTTCTACAGGGGGCTGTTTGTGGAGCTATCTACAGGGGGATGTGTGTGGAGCTATCTACAGGGGGCTGTGTGTGGAGCTATCTACAGGGGGATGTGTGTGGAGCTATCTACAGGGGGGGCTGTGTGTGGAGCTATCTACAGGGGGGGCTGTGTGTGGAGCTATCTACAGGGGGGGCTGTGTGTGGAGCTATCTACAGGGGGGCTGAGTGTGGAGCTATCTACAGGGGGCTGTGTGTGGAGCTATCTACAGGGGGCTGTGTGTGGAGCTATCTACAGGGGGGCTGTGTCTGGCGCAATGTACAGGGGGGCTGTGTGTGGAACTATCTACAGTGGGATGTGTGTGGAGCTATTTACAGTGGGGCTGTGTGTGGAGCTATATTCAGGGGGGCTGTGTGTGGAGCTATCTACAGGGGAGCTGTGTCTGGCGCTATGTACAGGGGGGCTGTATCTGGAGCTATCTACAGGGGGGCTCTGGTGGATGATTTTTCCATTGAGCGGTAGCAGAGTTACACAACTGGAAAAAAAATCCCCATCATGTAACTCTGCTACCTGTCAATTGAAAAGTCATCCACCACAGGGTCTCCCTCTTGACTTTCATTGTTCTCAGCCTTTTGGTTTGTCCTGCAGCTGCTCCTGCCGTGATGAGAAAATGTTATACCCAAGTTAGGAAAAGTAACATAAAGACGACATAACCGGATCCATAATATCTGTGATATCCAGACAGTCTAGAGATCTGCAGTGAGAACGTGTGCGTGTTATTTGCAGAAGGATCTGGCCGTGATATGATGTGTTGATGCGGGATATTGGGCGTGGTTAGTGGGCGTGGCTTAAAATGTCCCTCTTTTCCGGATTCAAAAGTTGGGAGGTATGTGTTACACACTCAGAGTTAGAGGCATTCCTCTTAGAATCAGCATACACATGGACACATTTCTCCTACAGTATATCACACACTCAGTATTAGGATATGTTCACACGGCTTATTTTCGGCCGTTTTTCGGGGCCGTAAACGGACGAAAAACGGCCCAAAAAATCGTAAGCAGAATGCCTCCAAACATCTGCCCATTGATTTCAATGGGCAAAATGGCGTTCTATTCCGACGGCCCGTTTTTTTACACGGCCGTTTTGAAAAAAACGCCAGCGAAAAAGAAGTGCATGTCACTTCTTGAGCCGTTTTTGGAGCCGTTTTTCAAAAACGGCCGTAAAAAAACACAGCGAAAAACTCGAGTGGCCGAAAAAACACCTCCGTATTTTCAGACGTTTTTTAGTACGCGTGTGTACATACCCTTAGGATTTATTTACACGAACGTGTTAAACGTCCGTGTTTCGGCCGTTGAAACAACAGCCGTCACACGGACCTATATAATTCAATGTGGCCGTTCACACGGCCGTTGTTTCAACGGACCGTGTGAAGGGTCCGTGAGAAAATAGGACATGTCCTATTTTTTCACACTTCACGCATCCCTCCATTGAGTCTAATCTATGAGGGATGCATGACATCGTGTCCCGCAGCGCAGAGCACGGATGCATCTCGGACGTGAAAAACTGCAGTTTTTCATGTCCGAGATGCGCAACGCTCGTGTGAATCCGGCGAGATATTCCTCTCCAAAATCAACAAACACATGGAGATTTTCCTCCCAAAAAGCTTTGGATGATGCTTCAAACAATGTGACCGCTGCAGCCTGTGATTGGCTGTAACGGTCACATGAGATGAAACGTCATCCCAGGAGACCGGACTGGAGGAAGAAGCAGGGAGTTCTGGGTAAGTATAAACTGTTCTGAGTTGTGTTTTTTGCAGAAGAATCGTTGAGATTCTGTCGCAACTGCATACCTCCCAACTTTTGAATTCGGAAAAGAGGGACATTTTAAGCAACGCCCCTAACCACGCCCAATATCCTGCATCAACACATTAAATCACGGCCAGATCCTTCTGCAAATAACACGCGCAAATTCTCACTGCGGATCTCTGGACTGTCCGGATATCACAGACATTATGGATCCGGTTATGTCGTCTTCATGTCACTTTTCCTATCTTGGGTATAACATTTGCTCATCACGGCGGCAGCAGCTGCAGGACAAACCAAAAGGCTGAGAACAATGAAAGTCAAGAGGGAGACCCTGTGGTGGATGACTTTTCAATTGACAGGTAGCAGAGTTACATGATGGGGATTTTTTCTTTCCAGTTGTGTAACTCTGCTACCGCTCAATGGAAAAATCATCCACCAGAGCCCCCCTGTAGATCGCTCCACACACAGCCCCCCTGTAGATAGTGCCAGATAAAGCCCCCCTGTAGATCGCTCCACACACAGCCCCCCCTGTAGATAGTGCCAGATACAGCCCCCCTGTAGATCGCTCCACATGTTAGGTAAGACTAAACGTGGACACCACAACACTACTCAGTTCTTTTCTAATCAACGGTTTACTGAAAAATCACAATTTCAAACAGGCCAAATAGAAACAATGCAGTATTCAAGTCAAGTCTCTCAGTAGCTGGGGCCCTCGCCCTCGTGGGAGTCCCACTCGTCCTTGGGTGGCTGCGCCTGGCGCTCACTGACCCGGCCCGGCGGGTCTCAAGAAGGAATGGGCCGTCTCCGCGGATCACTGTGGTGCTACCACTCACACTGCGGAATCCCCAAAGGTGGAAGCTATGCCCCTCGCCCTTTGGCTACGGCGTGAGTCCGGCGGATATATTACCGCGTGCGCCTCCGCGGGTCAGAGTGAGAGCTACTCACTACCACGCGGCATACCACCCTTACCTCCGATTTCTGCTCCTCTGTTGATGAAGATGACGTCTTTTCCCTTGTGTCTCCTGACACCGCTGAGCTGTAGTGAATGTCCAGCTAGTCCTCTTTTAGGAACGTTGAGCCAAGGATACTTCTCCTACAAATGGCGGCAGCCTGGTCACTGTGCTCTCTCTCTGTCACACTGCAAGTCCTCTTTTTCTTGTCCCCACTCCGCTCTGCATCCTCTCTCCTGCCCAAGTCTCCTCCCTTTTTTCCTCCTCCTTCCTCTTCCTGGGGTCCTGCCAATTTCCCCTTCCCTCTCTCTTCATCTGTGCTTTTGTTCCTCCCTTTTTCTGTCCTAATGGCCTGTCTGTTTTCTCACTCCTGCTGTGTTCCACTGCCCCCCAGTGGTCATTGTTAACTTTACGGTTTCTACACATTGTTTCTAAGACATATGTCTAACCTTTGCTGCAAGCGGCCTGACGTCACACAAACGGGGGAAAACACGAGGCCCAGAAGGGGCTGAGAGCACAAATGGACACCTAAGGCTCGTGGAGATGGTGGGAGGCGAGGGGGCTGCGACCCCTATCATGTCATGAGGGTGCAGGAGGCTGGTACCCCCATTACACACACACAGCCCCCCTGTAGATAGCGCCAGATACAGCCCCCCTGTAGATAGTGCCACACACAGCCCCCCTGTAGATAGCTCCAGACACAGCCCCCCTGTACATAGCGCCAGATACAGCCCCCCTGTACATAGCGTCAGATACAGCCCCCCTGTAGATAGCTCCAGATACAGCCCACCTGTAGATAGCTCCACACACAGTCCCCCTGTAGATAGCACCAGATACAGCCCACCTGTAGATAGCTCCACACACAGTCCCCCTGTAGATAGCTCCAGATACAGCCCCCCTGTACATAGCTCCAGATACAGCCCCCCGTAGATAGCGCCCGATACAGCCCCCCTGTAGATAGCGCCAGAAACAGCCCCCTGTAGATAGCGCCAGATACAGCCCCCTGTAGATAGCGCCAGATACCGCCCCCTGTAGATAGCGCCACACACAGCCCCCTGTAGATAGCTCCAGATACAGCCCCCCTGTAGATAGCTCCAAACACAGCCTCCTTGTACATAGCGCCAGATACAGCCCCCTGTAGGTAGCGCAACACACAGCCCCTTATACTTTATGCGGAGAGCAGTAGAGGTAGCCGGCCCTACTGCTGCCACTCTCCGCTCTGCTTTCACTCACCGTCAGAAGAAGTCAGGAGTCTTTCAGCGGCATTCTCACTGGTGTCGATGCCGGCCCGGAAGTGGACCAGTCCAGTCACCTGACCGGTGAGGTCAGATGACAGGTCAGGTGACAGGTCAGGTGACTGGACTTGTCCACTCCCGGGCCAGCATCGATCCCAGTGAGAACACCGCCGCAAGACTCCTGCCTTCTCTGATCGCTGCTGTAGTCAGCAGCGATCAGCTGTTTTGATGCAGCGCGCAGCGAGATATTTTGAAGACCGGCGGGACAGCAGTGAGAAATCGGGACTGTCCCGCCAGAATCGGGACGGTTGGGAGGTATGCGCAACTGTCACAACACTTGGCTATGTGTTGCGGGTTTTGCGTGCCCATTGAATTCAATGTGGGAAAACCCGCAAGCAACGAAAAGGCAGCATAAATTGACATGCTGCGGATTTAAATTCTACACCGCATGTCAATTTATTAACGCTTTCACTGCGGTTTGTTTACACAGTGTGGGCATGAGATTTTCAAAATTTAATCCACTTTGCTGCCACTGTAAATTAAATTCCGTTGCGGAAATTATGCTACGTGGGAACCCGGCCTGAGGCCTCGTTCACATCCGCATTCTCCAATTCTGTTGTTCTGTTCTGTCATGGGAGCAGAACAACGAAATTGACACCAATGGCACCTGATGGACCCCATTGACTTATAATGTGTTTTATTGGGTTCTAAAGTTTTGATGGAAAACATAGGGATGCATGCTGCTCTATTTTTTCATTAAAATATTACAGAATCTGCAAGGAAGACTCAGAACGGAGGCTTCAACACAGCTGGCCTCAAACTTGCATATGTTTTTTTTCGTGGCTATACGTTTGCAATAAATGTTAACACTAAAAATATATGTTTTAAAACGTGGTGTGAAATTAGCTTCGTTTTACTTTAGGTTGCGCCCTCCTATTTGGGTAAACCTGCAAAGTCACGTGTTGAATCACGTATTCAAAACAAGGTACGTGTGCGTTCCAGCTGCAACTACCCGGCATGCAGCGCAGGGGCTTTTAGCGCTACCTCCTCCCTTAAGCCTTAGCTTCCTCCTTCTCCCTGTGGTGACGTGGGCCCGGGTGTGTCACGTGGTGCTTGTGTGTCATCTGCACTGTTATCTCGGTTACTAGTTGATACAGAACGAGCGGAAACCCCGGAGAAGGAGCGTTTCGGCAGAAATTGGAGATGAGGGGTGGGTAACGGAGACGTGGTAGGTGAATAATAATGATGATGATAAAGATATGTGATGTATACGTGTGACAGTGCTGAGGGGCATGGATGAAGGTTGGGTGACAGGGAAGACACTGCTCAGCAGGAATGGAGGCTGTGAGCTCTATGGGAGACGGGGAAGACGCTTCCAGCTGTAAATTCGGGGGGATTGGTTCTAGTGCGGCACCCCTGTCCTTGAGGATGCCCCATACTTCAATTGTGCTCCTATTTTATTTTCCTAGTGAATGCATTTTGTAAACTGGAATCCGTGCTTTACAATTGTGTGATGTTTTCCTTCACCGAAAAAATTGTTCTTGCTCAAGATCAGTCATGTATCAGGATATTTCAGTGGGACCAATTCCTAATAGATCATGTATTGAAGAATTGAGCGCTCCGGATCCGCTACAAAAATGTCGCCCAGATCCTGATGTTGCATATTTTTCAGCTACATTAGTTATTTCATTGCACCTTTATAATGTTGGTTGGTGGAATATATGGAACAATTATCTACTTTGGGCATATCCTTTTTATTTCGTCCTAGCTGCCCAGCGTGTGAGCGTTTTCCCTTCAGCAGGTAAATGACGTGTATACAACGCCCATTCAATGTAATAGGCTGTTCATTTGATGTATGGAGGCGCTTAGTTCCCCCGGAGGGGGGCATATATTTTGTAGACACTTTTTTTCCTTATTGGCGGTGCCACTTTAATAAAGCATATTGAGAGGGATTGTCCATAGAACATTTACAGTCTTCTGTTGGAGTTCTGGAAGCTGCGTAGCACAGCCAGCTCAGCTCAGCTTTTTCCGTAATTTCCAGCTACCCCTCCGTTGATTCTATGCATGGTGAGGTGGCCGTCTGGAGAACGGTGCAGGTACCAAAGGTGGGATCTTCATCTGTCAGACACTTCTGGCATATCCGGTGGATATGCCGTACATGTCTACAATGTGAATGCTCCTTTTAATATTTTGAACACATTCTTAAAGAAGGTTGGCAGATTGGGATGTACGATCCGGATTGTAAACAAGTTCCCTTCATCAACAGAAAGCTGGGATGTATAGTTCAAGTCAGGGGCGTAGCTAAAGGCTCATGGGCCCCGATGCAAAAGTTCTTATTGGGCCCCCCCCCCCGCAAACTTCTCATGGCCGATGTAAAACGCTCCTATTATGCACCTAAATACACTTGAAATACTCCTGCGTACATCTTCCCTTTGGTTTCAATGGGAAATACGTGTGACATTCACACGAGATGTATTTGTACACCGCTTAATTAAAATCCGAGTAAAAATAAGCTTTGTAAAAAAGAAGTGACGTGGTGTTTTACGAGCGTTTTATTTATTTATTATTTTTTTCGCCTTTTGAAAATCCTATGCGTTTAAAAATAACTCAAATACGGCTGAAAAATTGAAAAACGTTTTGAAAATCCGCTAGTAAAATCCCTGGATTTGAGAGGCTATATGCTCTTGAAATCAGCACTATGTTTCTCAGCCTGTTACATATGCTGTGTGAACAAAGCCTTGGGAGAATTCAGATACAACAGATTTTTTTTCTTCTAAAAATCCAATGAGACTGATTTTGACGCAGATGTGCAGCAAAGCCGTGATATAACGGGCCTGCTATGGATTTTAAAATCTGCAGCATGGCCTAAAATTCACGCCGGTTCAGTATTCCTGCATGAGCCGCATGTTAATTGGCAGAATGTTCATCGCAATTGATTCAGCACTGTATATAATTCCAAATAATAAGTGTATGCAAGGAGACCATGCTCACTACCGTATTACAGCACAACAACTCCAAGTCATACAGAGCTGTAATATGTGGACGATAGAAGTCTATGGGCACTACTGTACTAATGTGAGTTATATATGGTGACTTTTTTTCTTCTGTTAAATTTAATATGACTCGGACAGGAAAAAAATGCTGACATATTACAGGGATTTTCTTTAGGAGCTTCACTTCTAGGGGAGAATATCCCATATGGACCCTATAGAGTGCCCATATCTTCGTAGTATGCCTGCATTAGACTTACTTCACACACAGGTTTTTTTTTACTTTTTAAACCACCAGTGTTATTTAAAATGTTAGGGTTTTTTATGCTGTTTTCGGTGGCGTTAAAACGCAGCAAAACAATCTGTGTGTGTCGAGCCTAAAGGCACTGTTCTGTGCATGAGGCCTAAGCCTGTCTAATTCTAACACTTTACTGCACATCTCGGTTGTGGAGGGCTCCCCCACAGTGGCTCTTGTATAACCCATAAATGGAGACATGTTCAGCCCAATTTTCTTGAGGCATCTTCTCTGACAGTGAGTAGGCCCCCATCGATCATATTTGTTGTTTGGGGAAGCTATTGTCGCATTCCACATTTGTCCTGCATGCGCCAGTTGAGGTCAATGAACACCCGTGTTGAGACAAAGTTTGAGACAAATCCTTCAGGGTGAGAGCTGTTTGCAGAGGCAATTTGCTCTGTCTAATAGTGGAATTAACGAGTGAAGCACCCCCTCCAGGATATCGATATGCCCTAATAGGTTATGGACATCCATCGGTGACGACACCTTTTAATATGTTGGGCGGTAACTGGAGAGTATTTATAAAATGTATGTGGGTCACTTGTTTTCAGCAGAGTGCTTATTTAATCAAGCCACAAACTGTGAGTCAACCCTAGCAGAGGTGATTTGTCAACTGTAAAGAACATGATCTAGGTGTGACCCCTGTCTATATTTATCTGCCACATTATATCTCCTCATCGTCATACACGTAGGCATGTTAATTGTTACTTGTTATTTGCAACCTCAGCAAATGGGTGATTTTTAGGATATGCTCATGAGTTCCAGTCAAAATGAGTTATATGATGCTTTTTTATTTTTAAACTGTCGTATCGATTGTTCTAGGGAGCAACCACAATCTGTGCGGTTTTCCTTTTTACCCTATGGCAAATTAAACAAAATGGCTCATTTGCTCTCTGTAATAATTTAAGCTATGGAGAAATGTTCTTGTTCAGAGAAAGTGTTGCTAAACATTGAGCCTTACGTATAAAAACCAGCGCAGACGAAAAGGGGAAAAGTAGACTTGGCAACCAATTAATGATCAAAGTTTTTACATTTGGTTAGTCGATCTTGGTATCCCAAGTGAACTGTTAGGAAAACACTTGTTCCCTTAAGGTCTCTATGACAACCTTTCTAGATTCTATGTTGTTCTTCTTTTACCTTGACCCTATCTCTCTTCTGTCCTTCTGCCAATCAGCTGTGGTGTTTTATTTTGTACCTGTGTTGTCCCACCTGCCTTTGCTTGTCCCTTGTTAAGCCTCTGCTTACCGATTTAAGTATCCGCTCCCGGCTGGTTTTGACCGTGGCTTGCATGATTACCTCTACTTCATTTCTGAACTTTCAGTTAACCTATTGGCTGTCTGGTTTCCAGCTCAGGTTTGCCTGCATTACACCTCTTATCCAAAACGACACTCTCAAGACAACCTGGGTTCCAAGCAGCAAAGTCCATCCCACCTTGCGGTTGGCTCTGGCGAACATCTTTAGAGTCTCCTAAGATACTGTCGATCAGAGTGGTTATGAATTTGAGGTTGCGGGTTTACGTGCACACTCTCTTCCGGCAGACTCCAGCAACTTTGAGGTATCGCTCCACTTGCGTTTCCATAACAGGAACATTTACAAAAAAGCAAACAAAACCCATGCACCTAATGGGGTTGTATGAGATTGATTGGAACGTGGCATAACGTATTTTACAACTAAATTCACGATCTATAGAATTATTTCTTGGTTTGACAGTTGGTTGTAAAATGGGCTTGTCGATCTAATGGGAAATTGCTTGCAATACTTTTTTCTGTGGAGAGTGATAAAAATAGAAATGGTGTGGAACAGTTTTGAGCTGCTCCCCCCTGGGAACTCCACATGAGCAGCTGTGTGTGTATATACATACATGTTATTGTACACCTAACACATGCACTAGTAGGCGAGCAGAAAATATTGTAGGACTGGTCGCAAATACTCTCTATACCCAATGTAGCTTCCGTGATGCCAGTTGCTGGCAGTGTATGAATTCTCTGGGGGCTTCCCATTTCTATAAATCATCTTTGAAATGTTTATACACCTTGATTGGAGTCCACCTTTTGGTAAATTAATTTGATTGGACATGATTTGGAAAGATACACCCCTGTCTATATAAGGTCTAACAGCTGACCATTCATACTAGAGCAAAAATCAAGCCATTAGGAGGAAAGAACTGCCTGTAGAGCTCAGAGACTGTGGAGGCACAGATCGGGAGAAGAGTACAAAAAAAATCTACTGAAAGTTCCCAAGAGCACAGTGGCCTCCATGATTCTTAAATGGAGGAAGTTGGAAACCACCAAGACTCTTGCTAGAGCTGGCTGCCCCACCAAACTAAGTGGTCAGGGGAGAAGGGTCTTGGTAAGAAAGGTGACCAAGAACCCGATGGACATTCTGGCTGAGCTCCAAAGATCCTGTGTACAGATGGGAGAAATTTCCAGAAGGTCAACCATCACTGCAGCACTCCACCAATCTAGGCTTTATGGCAGAGTGGCCAGAAAGAAGTCTGTCCTCAGTAATAGACGCATGAAAGGCTGTGTAATGTCCGCGAGCGCAGACTCCTATCGTCCTGCAGACGTCTTCCTCCCCGGAGATGCCAGCACACGCGGCCGTCCTGTCCTGCAGTGACCACTAGGGGGTGCGCTCAAGCTCCTTCCCGGCCTTAATGGGCCAGAGCACACACCTGTTTTAGATTGACTGATTGCTCCCATGATCACCCTGGACTATAGGAAGGGCCCCATCCTTCCTTCATTGCCTGAGCTTTGTTGTGTTAGTCTTTGCAAATGGTCCCTTAGTGTTTTCCAGTTCCCAGTGTTCCCGTTCCTGTATACTGTATCCCGTGCTACCTTGTTCCTGTGCCGTAGAGAGTTAGAGTTGTGTTGTATACTACACCTGCTGTATTTCACCACACCTGGTGTCTGCCTGCTTCCAAGGTCCCATCCGAGCCTGCCATCGCTACTGTCTGTATGGCCACAGCTACCCTTATTCGAACTATTGACTTTGCCTTGGTATCCTGTTTGGCTAGCTGCTATCCCGCTACGGCGGTACGACCCAGTGGGTCCACACACCCATCGTGACAGGCTGCCTCAAGTTTACAAAAAAAGCACCTGAAGGAATTTTCTTGTTAGAAACAAGATTCTGTGGTCTGATGAAACTAGGATTGAACTTTTTTGCCTCCCTTCTAAGCCTCATGTCTGGAGGGAACCAGGCACTGCTTATCTCTTGACCAATACCATCCCTTAAGTGGAGCATGGTGGTGGCAGCATCATGCTGTGGGGTTGTTTTTCAGCAGCTGGGACAGGGAGACTGGTCAGGGTTGAGGGATAGATAAATGGAGCAAAGCACAGAAACATTCTTAATGAAAAAATGATCCAGAGTGCTCAAGATCTCATACTGGGCCCAAGGTTCACCTTCCAACAAGACAATGACCCGAAGCACACAGCCAAGATTACACAGGAGTGGCTTAGGGACAACTCTGTGAGTGGCCCAGCCAGAGCCCTGACATGGACCCAATCGAACATCTCTGGAGAGACCTGTAAATGGCTGCCCACCAACGGTCCCCATCCAACCTAACGGAGCTTGAGAGGATCTGCAAAGAATGGAAGAAAATCCCAAAATCGAGGTGTGCAAACCTTGTGGCATCATACCCAAGAAGACTGGAAGCTGTTATCACTGCCTAAGGTGCTTCAACTAAGTACAGGTAAAGGGTCTGAATATTAATGTCAATGCAATATTTTAGTTTTTCGCTTTCAATAAATTAGCAATAAAAAATAGTGTAGTACTGTGTTAGCCAGAAACAATATGCAATGTTAAATACCTTTGTGTCAAAAAAGACAAAAGTATAGAAGGTATGATACCTTTATTGGCTAACCATAAAAGTTCTATATGTAAGCTTTCAGAGCACAGAAGCTCCTTCAGGCAGTTTACAAATGAATGACTTAGAAAATAGCACAACATTAAGATGTTACACAAAGACAATTAGTACATGAGGTGATACATCATTAAGATAAGCCGGGGCAATAAAACTGGGGTTATAGGGGTGATGACTTAGGAGTTAAGGCATCTGGAGTCAGTCTGATGGGGGATGTGACGTGTGTCCATGTAGTGGCTCATAAATCCTGGTGTTAGATTGAGGCCTTGTGTCAATGACCTGGAATTTTATCATCATCTTGAATTTAGTATTAGGACTTTTAAATCTGCCAAACTGTGATCAGGTCCAGAGAAGTGTTTTCCCACGGGTGTATCCAGCTCCTGTTTTATTGTATGTCTGTGAAGATACATCCTGGTTTGTCGTTTTTGTATGGTTTCTCCAATGTAGATTCCTTTATTGATGCACCTTGTACATAATAGAATCATGTATACTACATTGGAGGATGTACAGGAGAACGTGCCAGTGATTTTATAGTCCTGCTGCGTGTTTGGTATGTGGATGGTGTTTGATGACAAGATGTTGGTACAGGTCTTGCACTTTCTACTGTTGCAAGGAAAAGTGCCAGTCTCTGATGGTGGTGAGAGGGCACTTCTGACCCGGAGATTCCTTAGGTTTGGTGGCTGTTTGTATGCAAGGAGAGGTAAATCCGGGAATATTTCCTTCAGTTTATTGTCTTTGTTGAATACATGTTGGAGATCATCAGCAATTTTCCTCAAGATGTTCATTTGTGGGTTGTATATGACCACTAGGGGCACCCTGCTGTTGTCTTCCTTCTTTTTGTACTCCAGAAGATTGCTCCTTGGAATTCTTGTTGCTCATTAGATCTGATCATCTATAATTTGTGGATGGTATCCCTGTTGTAAGAATGTATACCTCAGTGATATCAGGTGTTGTTTTCTGTCTTCACTGTCTGAACAGATTCGTATGTAGCGCAGAGCCTGGCTGTAGATGAAGGATTTCTTTGTGTCTCGGATGAAAGCTGTTCCATCTCAGATATGCTGGACGGCCTGTAGGTTTATGGTAGATAGTTGTTTGTATGGTATTGTCTCTCATGTATATGGTCATGTCCAGGAAATGTATTTGAGATGTAGAGTAGTTGAGAGTGAGTTTGATGGTAGGATGGAACTTGTTAAAGTTTTTATGGAAAGAAAGCAGTTCATGTTCTGAGCCTGTCCAGATTATCAACAGGTCATCAATGTAAATTAGCAAAGATTACTAACATTTTGTTTTTACTTTGTCATTTTGGGGTACTGAGTGCAGAATGATGGGGGAAAAAACTTTTTGTTTTAGCACAAGGCCTCAGCATAACAAAATGTGAAATTGAAAGGTTCTGAAGACTTTCCGAATATTATATATTTTTGTACTGTTAACCCCTTCACGCTCCTTGACGTACTATTACGTCATGGCAGCTCTATCGTTCGCGCTCCATGCCGTAATAGTACGTCTTGCAGTTAGAACAGCGGTGCGCGCGCCCGGCGCGTTCATGCGCTGTGATAGCTGCTGTTTCTGACAGCAGGCTATCACGGCATAATGGGACGGGACCATTTACTATGGTCCCGCCTCGCCGATCGCCGCTATTGGCTAGTCAGTGAGTAACTAGCCAATAGCAGCGATCGGTCTCATTCAGCACAGCAGTGCTCGAGCCCGGCGTTCCTGAGCTGTGATAGCTGCTGTTTCTGACAGCATGCTATCACAGCATAATGGGCCGGGACCATTTACTATGGTCCCGCCTCGCCGATCGCCGCTATTGGCTAGTCAGTGAGTAACTAGCCAATAGCAGCGATCATTCTCGTCACTTCCTCTCTCTGACCTCACATCCTGCTGCAACCGCCCTGAACGCCCTGTTGGAGTTAGCGAGGCGTTGAGATCGGTTGTGAGCAGAGAGTCAGAGAGAAAAGAAGTGAAAAAAAGTGAAAAAAAGTTTCTAAAACAACGTTTTTTTTGCTTCCCACCACCCCATCCACTACCCACTCCTGTTCCCTTCCTCTTTGAGTTCTACCCACGTTTTTTGGTCAGTGATCTCCTATCACTGACCACTTTTCAGTCTTCAGGACCACATTTCTTGGTCCCTGGGGATTTTTTTTTCATTTTTTTCTATATAAAACATAAAACAAAAAAAAAAATATAAAAAGAAAAAAAAGAAACAAAAAAAAATAGTTAGTTTAGCCAATTTTGAAAATTTAACTGGTTAGTTTAGTATTAGGGTTAGTTAGTGTCAGGGAACCGTCAAAAAGCGTAGTTAGGTATAGTGTCAGGGAATTTAGCGTCAGGAATCGGTCACCGTAGATAGGCTTAGCGTTAGGGATCCATCACCGTAGTTAGGTTTAGCGTCAGGGAAGCTCGGAATAATTAGATAGGTTTAGTGTCAGGCACCCGTCACCGTAGTTAGGTTTAGTGTCAGGGAAGCTTGAAATAATCTAGATAGGTTTAGTGTCAGGGAATCGTCGCCGTAGTTAGGTTTAGCGTTAGGGAAGTCCACATAAAATTTAGTTAGGTTTAGTGTTAGGAACCCTCGCCCTAGTTAGCTTTAGTGTCAGGGAAGTCCACTTGCTCTCTAAAAACAAAACACACATTTGTGCTAGTTGTGCTATCCTATTGCTCCCAGTTAGGGATTTATTTTTTTGCAGTATATAAATTTTGTCTTCGCACAACAAGCATGTCCCAACGGACATTTACTGCTGAAGAGGCGTATGCATTTCTGGCCTCCGACACAGACTCGTCGGATGGCGATACACTATTTTATTTGTCTACCTCCTCATCCAGCGATGAAGAGGAGGGACCCCCTAGGAGACGCCCCAGGACCACCACCATAGTAGAAATCCCTGAGAGAAGTGACCCCACAACAAGTGATACCCCTGAGCGAAGTGACCCCATTTGGACGCCCACACCAGACCATTATGAACCCCAAATCCCTGAGTACACGGGCAGCCCAGGCATCAAATTTAACACGGCAGGGTTCAGTGAGATGGACTTTTTCAAGTTCTTCTTCACTGATAACTTTATAGAGCTAATGGTCACCCAGACTAATTTATATGCCCAACAGTATATCACCAAGAACCCCAACTCATTTTATGCCCAATCCCAGAGGTGGACTCCTGTAAACGCAGCAGAGTTGGGCAAGTTCTGGGGACTGCTCTTGAACATGGGGCTTCTAAAAAAGCCATCCATTAGGACCTACTGGAGCACGGACATCCTATACCACACCCCGATGTACCGTATGGCCATGTCCAGGATGCGTTATGAGGCAATACTTCGCTTCCTACATTATGCCGATAATGAGCAGTGCCCACCCCGAGATGACCCCAGTTTTGACCGTTTATATAAACTGAGACCCCTATTAGACCATTTCAGTGCCCGGTTTGCCCAAGCATACACCCCCGAGAAGTGTATTTCCATTGATGAGTCCCTGGTACATTTTAAAGGGAGGCTTCAATTCCGCCAATACCTGCCAAGTAAGAGGGCAAGGTATGGCGTGAAGTTGTATAAGCTGTGCGAGAGTGCATCAGGGTATACATATAAATTCAGGATATATGAAGGGAAGGACAGCAGTATTCAGCCCCCAGAATGCCCCCCCTTACTGGGAATTAACGCAAAAATTGTGTGGGATTTGGTGCACCCACTGCTGGACCAGGGTTACCACCTCTACCTGGATAATTTTTATACCAGCGTCCCGCTCTTCAAGTGCCTCGCTTCCAGAAGGACTGCGGCATGCGGCACTGCTAGAAAAAATCTTAGAGGCCTCCCTAAAACACTGCTTGGGCAAACACTCAGAAGGGGTGAGAGCAGGGCACATTCTAGTAGCAACATATTGTGTGTCAAGTACAAGGACAAGAGAGATGTCCTTGTATTGACAACAATACATGGCCACACCAGTACCCATGTACCTGTACGAGGTACCAGTACAGAGACCCCCAAACCAGATTGCATCCTGGACTACAATAGGTACATGGGAGGGGTGGACTTGTCAGATCAAGTCCTGAAGCCCTACAGCGCTACGCGGAAATCGAGGGTGTGGTATAAGAAGCTGGCCGTGCACATCATACAGATGGCATTGTACAATGCGTACGTGCTACGTCGATGTGCAGGCCAGAGGGGAACTTTCCTGGAATTTCAAGAGGTGGTTATAAAGAACCTAATTTTTGGCGACCAGGAAGGAGGGGCACCCAGTACTTCTGGAAGCGAGGCCACACGCATCGTACCAGGGCAACACTTTCCAGGAGAAGTTCCCCAAACTGGCAAGAAGGGAAAAAGTCAAAAGAGGTGCAAAGTGTGCTATAAGAGGGGGATAAGGAAGGACACAACATACCAATGCGACACGTGTCCCGAAAAACCAGGGCTCTGTATGAAAGATTGTTTTAAAATTTACCATACATCCCTTGATTTTTAATTTACCCTGATGCACTCCGCACAGCTTATCCCCCTCATCTTTCCCTTTTGAGCCCTGCCATGTGCCCAAGCAGCAAATAACAGCCACATGTAGGGTATTGCCGTACCCGGGAGAACCCACATTACAATTTATGGGGTGTATGTCTCCAGTGGCACATGCTGGGCACAATATATCAGACACTGAAATGGCATATATGCATAGGAAATTGCAAATCTCACTTTGCACCATCTGCTGCGCATTACCTTTTACACAATAACTGTGGGGTCAAAATGCTCACTACACCACTAGATGAATGTCTTAAGGGGTGTAGTTTTTAAAATGGGTTCACTTCTCGGGGGTTTCAACTGTACTGGTACCTCAGGGGTTCTGCCTACATGACTTAGCACCAGAAAAGCTCCAGTAGGCTAAATGGTGGTCCTTCCCTTCTGAGCCCTGTCGTGTGCCCAGGCAGCTAATAACAGCCACATGTAGGGTATTGCCGTACCCGGGAGAACCCACATTACAATTTATGGGGTGTATGTCTCCAGTGGCACATGCTGGGCACAATATATCAGACACTGAAATGGCATATATGCATAGGAAATTGCAAATCTCACTTTGCACCATCTGCTGCGCATTACCTTTTACACAATAACTGTGGGGTCAAAATGCTCACTACACCACTAGATGAATGTCTTAAGGGGTGTAGTTTTTAAAATGGGGTCACTTCTCGGGGGTTTCAACTGTACTGGTACCTCAGGGGTTCTGCCTACATGACTTAGCACCAGAAAAGCTCCAGTAGGCTAAATGGTGGTCCTTCCCTTCTGAGCCCTGTCGTGTGCCCAGGCAGCTAATAACAGCCACATGTAGGGTATTGCCGTACCCGGGAGAACCCACATTACAATTTATGGGGTGTATGTCTCCAGTGGCACATGCTGGGCACAATATATCAGACACTGAAATGGCATATATGCATAGGAAATTGCAAATCTCACTTTGCACCATCTGCTGCGCATTACCTTTTACACAATAACTGTGGGGTCAAAATGCTCACTACACTCTAGATGAATGTCTTAAGGGGTGTAGTTTTTAAAATGGGTTCACTTCTCGGGGGTTTCAACTGTACTGGTACCTCAGGGGTTCTGCCTACATGACTTAGCACCAGAAAAGCTCCAGTAGGCTAAATGGTGGTCCTTCCCTTCTGAGCCCTGTCGTGTGCCCAGGCAGCTAATAACAGCCACATGTAGGGTATTGCCGTACCCGGGAGAACCCACATTACAATTTATGGGGTGTATGTCTCCAGTGGCACATGCTGGGCACAATATATCAGACACTGAAATGGCATATATGCATAGGAAATTGCAAATCTCACTTTGCACCATCTGCTGCGCATTACCTTTTACACAATAACTGTGGGGTCAAAATGCTCACTACACCACTAGATGAATGTCTTAAGGGGTGTAGTTTTTAAAATGGGGTCACTTCTCGGGGGTTTTAACTGTACTGGTACCTCAGGGGCTTCTGCCTACATGACTTAGCACAAGAAAAGCTCCAGTAGGCCAAATGGTGGTCCTTTCCTTCTGAGTCCTGCCATGGGCCCAAACATCAGTTTATCACCACAAATGGGGTATTGCCGCACTCAGGACAAATTGGGCAACAAAATGGGGTGTTTTATTCCTTGTGAAAATAAGAAATTTTGAACAAAAATTACATCTTAATGGAAAAAAATATCATTTTTTTAATTCACAGCCCAATTCAAATAGGTGCTGTGAAAAAACGGTGTGGTCAAAATGATAACAACAACCATAAATGAATTCCTTGAGGGGTCTAGTTTCCAAAATGGGGTCACTTCTGGTGGGTTTCCATTGCTTTCATACCTCTGGGGCTCTGCAAATGCGACATGGAACCCGAAAACCAATCCAGCAAAATCTGGACTCCAACAAACACATAGCGCTCCTTTCCTTCTGAGTCCTCCCATGGGCCCAAACGGCAGTTTATCACCACAAATGGGGTATTGCCGCACTAAGGACAAATTGGGCAACAAAATGGGGTGTTTTATTCCTTGTGAAAATAAGAAATTTTGAACAAAAATTACATCTTAATGGAAAAAATATCATTTTTTTAATTTCACAGCCCAATTCAAATAGGTGCTGTGAAAAAACGGTGTGGTCAAAATGATAACAACAACCATAAATGAATTCCTTGAGGGGTCTAGTTTCCAAAATGGGGTCACTTCTGGTGGGTTTCCATTGCTTTCATACCTCAACACCTCTTCAAACCTGGCATGCTGCCTAAAATATATTCTAATAAAAAAGAGGCCTCAAAATGCACTAGGTGCTCCTTTGTTTCTGAGGCTTGTGTTTTATTCCACGAGCGCACTAGAGCCACATGTGGGACATTTCTAAAAACTGCAGAATCTGGACAATACATATTTAGTAGTATTTCTCTGGTAAAATCTTCTGTGTTACAGAAAAAAATGGAATAATATTGAAATTCAGCAAGAAAAATGAAATTTGCAAATTTCACCTCCACATTGCTTTAATTCCTGTGAAATGCCTGAAGGGTTAAAAAACTTTCTAAATGCTGTTTTGAATACTTTGAGGGGTCTAGTTTTTAAAATGGGGTGTTTTATGGGGGTTTCTAATACATAGGCCCCTCAAAGCCACTTCAGAACTCAAGAGGTACCTTAAAAAAAAGGCTTTTGAAATTTTCTTAAAAATATGAGAAATTGCTGTTTATGTTCTAAGCCTTGTAACGTCCAAGAAAAATAAAAGAATGTTAAAAAAACGATGCCAATCTAAAGTAGACATATGGGAAATGTGAACTAGTAACTATTTTGGGTGGTATAACCGTCTGTTTTACAAGCAGATGCATTTAAATTCTGAAAAATGCAATTTTTTCAAAATTTTCTCTAAATTTTGCAATTTTTCACCAATAAACACTGAATATATCGACCAAATTTTACCACGAACATGAAGCCCAAAGTGTCACGAGAAAACAATCTCAGAATCGCTTGGATAGGTTTAAGCATTCCGACGTTATTACCACATAAAGTGAAATATGTCAGATTTGAAAAATGGGCTCTGAGCCTTAAGGCCCAAACTAGGCTGCGTCCTTAAGGGGTTAAAGTTTTAGGCGGCTGTGTAAAAATCTGCAAGTAAGAATGCTTTAAAAAACAGAAGTGTTCACTGATTAAAAAAATAAAAAACCTAAGTGAATGAAAGGAAGAGAAATCTAAATCAATATTTGGTGTAACCACCGCTATGAATTTTGTAGGATTATAGTCCTATGTGTATAATTAACTGGTTATACCAAGCAGGTGATAATGATGATTTTCAGATGTAGGTTGAAACAGTCATTAACTGTAACAGAAACAGCTGTGTAGGAGGCTTAAAACTGGGTGAGGAACAGCCAAACACTGCTACAAATTTGAGGTTGTGGAAGACCGTTTCATGTCACAGGTTCACTATTGGCAAGACTGAGCACAGCAACAAGACACAAAGTAGTTACACTGCATCAGCAAGGTCTCTCCCAGGCAAAGATTTCAAAGCGGATTGGGGTTTTAAGATATGCTGTTGAAGCTCTTTTGAAGAAGCGCAAAGAAACGGGCAACAATGAGGACCGAAGACGCAGTGGTCGGCTAAGGAAACTTAGTGCAACAGATCAAAGACACATCAGACTTCCCTTCAAAATTGGAAGATGTCCAGCAGTACCATCAGCTCAGAACTGGAATAAACCAGTAGGACCCAAGTACACCCATCTACTGCTCGGTGAAGACTGGCCAGAAGTGTTCTCCATGGAAGAATTGCAGCCAAAAGGCCATACCTTTTGACTAGGACTGGGCGATTTATGAAAAAATCATGAATGTGTAGCCTCGATTCCGATAAATTAACAATTATTTAGGCCACACCCATTTTTGCATTCTGCGCCACTGAATTATTATTTATCCCCTGAACCTACTGTATATAATATACCTCCTGACACTGCGCCCACACATTGTATTAGCCCCTATAAGGCTTCATTCACATCTACGTTGATGCATCCATTTTAGCGGATCCGTTGAAATTTATAAAAACCAACGCACTGACTGACGTTAGACTGAATGCAACAGAAGGTAAAATATGTTTTTGATCCGTCAAAAAAACTTAAATCCGTTCTAACGGATCCGTTTTCATCTTTGCATCTTTCTTGCTTTCATTTTTAGTCTGAGCAGAAAAAAAGCAGATTCGTTAAACATAATGCACAACTGATGGCATATCAGTTTGTATCCGTCATCTGTTTGCTTCAATGTTAATAAAAACAAAATCGCCGGTGGGCGGGGCATCAAGGTGGCCGCATTTTAGTTGAGCTCCCGCAGGCTGTTGAGAACTCGGCCCGGCGGACGAGAAACCGGAGCCGCACAGCGTGGACTTTGGGCAGAAGCAGAGGAGCCCGGTCTGCTGAGTCGCGGGAGCGACATAAGGGCACTGGAAGTCGGCCCGGAGAGTGGGCACAGAGACGCCGCGCGCGGTGGTGAGGCTGGACCCCGCCATCTTGGAGAGCGGACCACGTGGTGTTCCCACTGCAGGCGGGAGATCGCAGAGCACGGGCGGGCCGCGGACCTGAACGCCTGCTTCTCGGCCCATAGCAGGGCTTGGATGTGAGGAAGCTGCCGCAGGAGGACACCGAGGGGAGAAGGGAGTCGGTGAGCAAGCCGATCCGGACCGGCACAGATAAGTTAAACGGGGGGGGGGAGGAGGAGGCACATATCTCCCTATCCCCTTGCTGGTAGACCCTGCTACACAGCAAATACACCCTGCAGGCTGCTGAGGACTTAATTACACATAACACAGGACTGCTCTATATCCCTGCACTCACTACCCACTGAGAGGGGACAAAGTCTGCGTGGCAAATTATACCCTGAAACGCTGTATGGATGCCTAATTTATAACTTTCTGCTGACATAGCCACTACCTCACCTACTGCCTAGACATCCTGGGGTGAGACCTGTGAAGAGCGGTGGGAATAACCATAGAAAATCCCTCCTGGGACGTGTGCTTGGTTTTCTGGGGGACCCTCTCCTGCTTTTGATGATCTTCATGCCGCTGTATATGTGAGTTGAGCGGCCCTCCCCCACAGTGCACTTATCCCGTATATAAAAGCCCTCGGCCCGCCTGGCCTTTACCATCTGCTGGATGGACAAGTACTTGAATAAATCTGGGCAGGCTAGAGCCACCCGATCCTCCTCGACGGCGCTTCCTTCTGCCGCGACAGCCTCCACGATGCAGTCTACACAGCGGAAAAAGGGCTCATCAAAGGGCCTGGCCGTGGCAGCCGCACAATCACACCAGGGGACGCCTTCCGGCGAGTCAGTGTCTGGAGACATAACACCACCAAATCTTTCAGGGCCTCCGAGTCCGTCTTCCCAAGTATCGTTAATGCACATCCAGGCCGCTGAAGTGGCACAAGAGGTATCCCGCCTCATCATCCCTATCTTTGACAAAAGATTGGACCTTCTACAATCCTCTATTAACACGGTGCTGGCACAGGTGACCGCAAATTCCCAGAAGCTGGGGGACTTGGAGACCAGAACCATGTCCTGTGAGACGGAGGTGACTCGCCTGGAGGGTCTAACCACCCATCAAGATGTCCTTATTCACACACTGCAAGAAAAACTAGATGATTTGGAAAATCGAGAAAGGCGCAATAACCTGCGATTTGTTGGTATCCCGGAGGAGGTTACGGCAGAAACACTTGCCAAGTATTTGTCCACTGATTTGCCCAGGGCTCTTGGAGTCCAAACGCCGGAAGATCCCCTGTCCATTGAGCGGGCCCACCGCCTGGGACAGAGGAGAGACCAGGGTGGGGGGGGCAGGCCGAGGGCTGTCATAGCCCGCTACCATAACTGGACAGTTAAAGAAAGGATCCTCAGGGCGTACAGACAGGCCCCAGAGCTTCGGGTTCAAGGCCACAAAATCCTAATGTTTCAGGACTTTTCGATTCAAGTGTCCCAGAAGCGCAAAGCTTTCACACCGATCTGTAAACATCTCCATGATCACAATATCCGTTTTCAGCTGTTATATCCGGCAAAATTACGTGTGGTGGAGAATGGTCGGGCCCGGCTGTACGACTCCCCGGAGGAAGCTGCCAGAAGATATCCTCCAGTGGTGGCGGACTGATATATATTCATTATACTGTGGCGGAGTCGGTTCACTTTCTGGCCTATTGGCTTCTTGTTGGTTAAATGGGTCGTGAGATCCTTGGTTTGCTCTATGGAAGCTATCTGTTTTTCTTCGCCTGTAGATGGGGGAGGGTTTATAGTACCCACCTCACTCACTGTAATGTACTTACTGGTATGATGATGTTATTTTTGTTTTTTTATGGTTAGGTTTTCATGCTTGCCGCCTCTCTCTTATAGGTTACCTGTAGCCTCTTGTGACCGGAAACGGTCCCCCCGTTCTTGTATGCTGACTACACTTCGCGCTCGCTGGGACGGGAAGTGGCGTCGTAATAGCGTTTGGATCATATTGACAGAAGTCATACGTCTAGACACAGGATGAGTACCCTAATAAGCACATCACATGAGTCCCATACACCCCCCACCCTACACATAGTGTCATGGAATGTGGCAGGTCTGAATACCCCTGAAAAACGGCGCAAAGTGCTCGCACATATAAAGCGCCAACGCGCAGATATCATCTGTTTGCAGGAAACTCACTGGAGAACGGACCACTATGTTCCTATCCGGGCATCCTGGTTAGATGCGCCAGTGGTCTCCACGTACTCCACCAAGACACGTGGGGTCGCTGTATATTTCAGGAAAGGCCTGCCATACTCCATCCAAGATAGGTATTCTGACCCCGATGGCCGTTTTGTATACATCCGACTTATGGTAGCTGACAAATCGTACTCTCTTCTTAACATTTACGCCCCCAACCTGACGACTGACGGTTTTTATCCTAAACTACTGGAATTCTTGTTGCAAAGGGAATGCTCGGACCTGATTGTGGCTGGAGACTATAATCTAGCTTCTTACCCTCCCCTCGATAGATCGAGTGGAGACCATGCTGACTCCCCTCCCAGTTCGCAGATGGCCTTCTTCATGGAGCATCTCTCCTTATGTGACCCCTGGAGACTCCATAATCCACAAGTGAGAGATTATACGTTTTACTCTGCAGTACACGACTCTTTTTCCAGAATCGATTATATAATGCTCACTACAGGCTTGTTTTCAAGAGTAACACGGACGGATATCCGACCCATCGCCATATCAGATCACGCCCTTGTATCCCTAACCTTAGAGGGGCTGCCCCCTATGCCCCGGACGAATCTGTGGAGGTTCCCATCATACCTTTATGAGTCAGAGGACTTCAGAAGCTACCTAAAAACACACTGGAATAACTATATCCAAGATCACAGCCAGCAGCTAGATGATGTAGCCTTGATATGGTTGGCTTCTAAAGCAGTGATGAGGGGGCATATAATAAGTTATGTAAACTTAAAACGTAAGAAAACACAGACACAACTTCTCGATTTACAATCTAATCTCCTTAGAGCACAATCCATACACGCGGGCAACCCCACCCCTGACTCTAAAAAAGAATTCTTAGATGCGCAGGGCCTACTGAACACTTTCTTACAGGGGCACGCAATGTGGCAGGTGAAGACCTCCCAAAACAAATTTTACAGGTGGGGCAACAGGGTAGGATCCCTATTGGCATATCTCACGCGACCCCCACGCAACACGGGCCGCGTGCTTCTGGCAAGGGATACACGCTCAGGGGCACTACACTCGGAAACTGAGAAAATTGAAGCAATATTTGCGGAGTATTATGAAGACCTCTACAGGGCAGCTCCCACTGATATGCCAAAAGTGAAGGCCTTCTTGGAAACTCTTTCCATTCCTAGGGTCTCTGAGGAACAAAACACGCTTTTAGAGGCGGACATCTCGGAAGAGGAAGTCCGCCTAGCTATCTCCTCTTCACACAACCACAAATCCCCAGGGCCAGACGGTTTTCCGAGTGAGTACTACAAGATGCTATCCCCAGACATAGTCCCACATCTAACTCGCTTACTCAATGACATTTACCGCAACAACCTGGTAGTAGACTCGTTTTTTGACTCTCGAACCATAATTATCCCTAAACCAAATAAGGACCCAGTCTTACCCCAGTCCTACAGACCTATCTCCCTGCTTAATCAGGACTATAAACTCCTGTCAAAAATTTTAGCTAATCGTATACAGACATTCCTTCCCGCAATTGCCCACCCTTCCCAGATGGGGTTCGTCTCTGGCAGATACTCCTCTAAAAGCATCCGGGCGGTGATTGCTGCGACAGTGCGGGCACAGGAGGCTGACCAACTTCCGACCATGCTACTCAGCCTAGATGCTGAAAAAGCTTTTGATAAGGTCTCTTGGCCCTTTTTAAACGAAACGCTGCGGGGTAGGAATTTTGGTCAGACCTTTCTGACGTACCTGCACTCCTTACAGACGCAGGCCACTACAAACCTATTTATTAACGGACACCTTTCTCAAACGATAGATTTATTCAGGGGCACAAAACAGGGTTGTCCCCTCTCCCCTATCCTATTCAACATGTCATTAGACCCCCTATTATACCACATTTCCATGTCATCCACGTTCAGGGGTGTACATCTGGGGAGATACGAGTTGAAGATGACGGCTTATGCGGATGATCTTCTTCTTGTGCTCAAGGACCCCAGACACACTTTATCCCGGGCCCTGGAGGAACTACAAACGCTGGGGAAACTTTCCGGCTACACCCTGAACGTGGATAAAAGTGAAGCCCTAATTCTAAAAGGCCCTTGCACGCCCCTATGGTCATCGCAGTTCTCCCTGAAATGGTGCACTTCTTCGATAAAATACCTGGGAGTTGAGATCACTAGAGCGCCTTCTACCCTTTATAACTGCAATCTTTCTAAATATATTGTAGCCTTAGAATCCACATTGAAATCTTGGCAACACTTCTCTCTCTCATTCATGGGCAGGGCAAATTTACTGAAAATGGTGGAATTCCCTAAACTTCTTTATCTTTTTCAATCCCTGCCTGTGTACTTGAGACCGAAGGATGAAAAGCTTATAAATAAACTTTACAGGGAATTTATCTGGGCGGGGGGCCGGCCGAGAATCCCGTTTCATGTTTTACAACAACACAGGTCTAACGGCGGTCTGAACTTCCCCAACATTAGGACTTATAATCTGGCGGCGTTGGCCAGGGTGATATCGGACTGGGCACAAGGCACCTCATACTACACTACCCCTCAGGTGGATCAGTCTTTTACCCCGGGGATATCCCTTATAAACCTTCTACATCTCCCATATGACATGTTGCCTACTGACTCTAGGGTCAACCCACTCATAATTACAATTTGGAGGACCTGGCTTAAGATCCGCCACATGCTACACCTAAACACCCAATTCTCACCAGCACTGACCCTGGTCAGGAACCTGCGGTTTCAGCAGGGTACCTCACACCGTATGTTTACCTTTTGGCATGATAATGGTATTAATTCCTTGGGGGCCCTTTTGCATCCCACGCTCCATACAATGCTCTCCCTACAGGACTTACAAATTAAATACCCACACATCTCTCTCCCCTTTTTTAACTATATACAGGCCCAGAGTTATGCGCAGGTGGTGCTGGGTCACATCCCACCTGAGGAATGGACTTCCCCTTTTAAATCACTGATACTAGAGCCAGGAACACATCTGGCGAGAATATCTAGATTGTACAGATTTCTCCATCCCTCCATAGAATATAGTACCCCTAACTCAGGCCTAGCGAAATGGGAGGCGGACGATGCGACTTTAACCCCCACAGTTATACTACAGGCCACAATCTTTGCGCACAAACTCTTGCCCTCAGCAAGATATGTGGAAATGTGGCTAAAGGTGGCCCATCGAGCATATATTACACCCCAAAGGGGCCACAGGATGGGACTGTATGAGACCTCGGACTGTTTTAAATGTGGTGAGACGGAGGCAAACTTGTACCACTGCCTATGGGCGTGCCCTCGTATCCGGGAGTTCTGGGAGAGGGTTGGAGACTTTGCAAAGACCAACATGACGGGGCAGTTTGCTTTGACCTCCCAATGGGCAATACTGGGGTATGTGGAAACAGGCACACAGGATCATACCCGACACGAACTTCGCATCCTACATTTATTGGCAGCAGCAGGCAGGAAGGCAATACTGCAAGTGTGGAACCACACCCAGGCCCCACAACTTCAGGTTTTCCTGGAAAAATTATCCTTCATGATGAAGATGGATTGGGTGGAGGCTTCACACCAGAAGGAAAAGAGGGTTAAGACTTTCTTTCAGATCTGGGAGGGCTTTATTTCTCTACTACCCCAACGAGTAAAAGATAAAATACATACCTGCTTCCAACCCACTACATGGTATCGGAGGAGGAGGCTGGCTGGGGATATTATGCAATAGGACTTCCATACATGCCTGAGATAGGGGGGAGTGTAGACAACGAGGGACAGGAAATGGATGCAACAGACTTCTAAAAGGAGGACTGGGGGGGATAACACGTGGTAAACAGGAGAGGCGGCGGGCAATGAAGGTTTTATTTTTTGGATAGTATGTTGGTTTTTATGTTTGGTTATGTGTCCGAGCAGTATGGCCCACGGTTGTGTGGCCGAGAAGGGGGCTAAAGTGCACGATTGTTCCCTCGCTGAGACGAGATAAGCACAATGGAGACGTGGTAATGACATGTATAAATTCTCGTTCTGTATAAAGGCACAGAGAATGTATGTACTTATCTGCCTGACTTGCAAGTCAGTATATGCTTTTCAAGTGCACTAAGTCGCCTGAGATCACTTTATGTTGTTATTGTGTTGTTTATATGGAAAATTAATAAAAACAAATTTTAAAAAAAATAAAAACAAAATCGCAAAGCTCCTTTCCGTCAGGTTTTCGTAATTTTTGATGGAAACAATAGCGCAGCAGACTACGCTATTTCTTTTGTCAAACGCTAATGTTAACTTCTGTTCTTGTGGTCCTCGGATACGCTAAAATGGAAGCCACAACGCAGATGGAACACAGCCTAACTGCCCTTCACACAGTATATTGCCCTAACACAGCCCCAATAGTGCCTAATAAAATACATACTCACATAACCCCATTCCAACAATGAGGGGAGGTGATCCCTCCTGGTCTGTGTGTTTCGACACAGACAGGTGCGATAACATCACTACCTCATGCCTGTGCGCTGAGCCGTGAGCGTCTAGCGAGATACATAGTGAATGGTGGAGCAGGGACCCTACGACTCCCTGCTCTACCATCGGATTTAACGCTATCCGCGTCCCGAGGATGCACATACAGTTGAAACCGGGGGAAAAAAATGTAAATAAACTAAATGTGCAAGATGACGTCAGTCAATTGCGCTGAATATTTGGCTGTAACAGAAGGCAGTTTGTTTGCTGGACAATGGTAATGAGTGTCTGCAGGCAACAGTGAAACTGTGGAGGTTCTGTAATGTCGGGGTAGGGAGACAGACAGGGGAGCCCTAATCTACCCGCCACTCAGTCCCTGCCTACTTGCACGGCCCGTCCTAGGCGACGGTGTACAACTGGGCGACGGTCCCTACGCTCAATAAGTGAACGACAGACAAACAGACAAGAGTACATAGAAGCTAAGGGAAATGGGACAGTTGCCCACGGCAACACCGTGAGCAACAAGAGTAGTGAACGAGCCGAGTCAAACCAAGAGTGTACGAGGTACCAAACGCAGAGCAGGAGAGTAGTCAGTAAAGCCAGGGTCAATTTGAAGCAGAGGTCAATAGTATAGCAGGAACAGCAGAGCCAGGAAACAAGAGAATCACAGGCAAAGGACAAGCAGCAAATGAAGGTATAAATAGACCGAGGGCGGGAGCTAGAACCGTCTGGCCAGGCTGTGATGGGTTCTCCCACTCCTCAGCCTACCAGCCTGAGTGGTAGCAGATCGAGTCACTCTATCAGACCTAGGAGCAGATGCAGCCTGATTAACCACTGGCGTCGACACAGAAGCTGTGTCTGGCAGATCCTTTACACCAGGGCATCCTTTCTATGAACTGGAGCCCAGAACTGAACTGCATATTCTAGATGATGCCTCACTAATGCTTTGTAAAGTGGTAACATTACATCCCTGTCCCGCGAGTCCATGCCTCTTTTAATACACGACAATATCCTGCTGTTATTTGAAGCAGCTGATTGACATTGCATGCTGTTATTTAGTTTATGATCTACAAGTACACCCAGATCCTTCTCAACAAGTGACTCCTCCAGTGTAGCTCCCCCTATGACATATGATGCATGCAGGTTGTTGGTACCCAGATGCATAACTTTACATTTTATCTACATTAAACTTAATTTGCCAAGTGGACGCCCAAACACTTAGTTTGTTTAAATCCGCTTGCAATTCACGAAGATCTTCCATAGACTGAACATTACTACATAGCTTGGTGTCTGCAAAAATAGAAATCGTGCTATTAATCCCATCCTCTATATCATTAATAAACAAGTTGAATAATAGTGGTCCCAGCACGGAACCCTGGGGTTGCTACCTCCAAGGGAGTGGGGGTTGTGCTTCGATCTTCATGGGGAATGAGTTGCTATCTGCAAGGGTGCACTGGTCCGGACTATGTGGGCACTACCACTGTATGTGGGCACTGTGGCACTATCTACATGGGCACTGCTGTTTTCAGCTGAGTAATCCAAAAACCCTGACATGAAATCCATCTCCCCTTCTTTTTTTCTTTTTTTTTTTTATCGGCCATGCAAAACAGACAGACTGACTGGAAATGGATGAGAATTTGGAGACACTGATGCAAAATGTACATGAAAAACTGACATTTGATCAGTTCTTAATGGACTTTTTTTTTTTTTTTTACGGCCGTATGACTGCAGCCTAAATGTCATTTATTAAAACCCATACAGCACAGGGTCTTGCTCATACTTCAAATGTAATCTCGCCCCAGAGTGCCCGCTCAGCGCTAGCGGAAAAATAATAAAATTGTGATTTAAAATCGAAAATCTTCCAAAGTGTTGAAAAAAATCTAGATTGAATTTTTTGGCAAAATCGCTCATCCCCACTTCAGCGTAAAGAAAAACAAGAAGCCCTGGAAGTGATGATATGGCCCCCACAGAGCCCTGATCTCAGCATCAAGTCTGTCTGGAATTACATGAACAGACAGAAGGATTTGAGGAAGCCGACAACCACAGAAGATCTGTGGTTAGTTCTCCAAGATGTTTGGAACAACCTCTCTGCCGATTTCCTTCAAAAACTGTGTGCAAGTGTACCTAGAAGAATTTAATCTGTTTTGAACACAAAGGTTGATCACACCAAATATTTATTTGATTTTATCTTTCTATTCTGTTCTTTCACTTTGAGTTTTTTTTTTTTTTTTTCAATTCATAAAATAAACACCTATTTTTTTAAAGCATTCTTACTCGTTCAGCATTTTTCCCTAACTGCCTAAAACTGTTGCACAGTACTGTGTGTGTGTGTGTGTGTATATATATATCTCATCGGCTGTGCTAGTCTGCTCCATTCACGAAAACTGGCGTCTAATTAGAGAGGGTCTCAGATTATCCTCCATATTGCTTTGGTGGGGAAACAGTAGTCTGGAGTGACAGGGTCATTATGCCAGGATTACCATTATCCTGTTGAGAAAAAGAATGTCATGACTTTTTAATAAAGACATTTTAAGAAAAAAAAACAAAACAACGTTTTTTTCCCCAGCTTGGAGTGGCGAGCATCTTGTCTTCTTATAGGCGCCATCAGCACTTCCTCTTAATTTTAATGACCCAATCAGAAGCTTGTAGAGCCAAACGTGTCACTGGATGGCCTGTGTTGCTAAGTAAAGGCTCTAACCTATTTGGTCTGATTCTTAGCAAACAGCAGGGCTAGAACACTATTTGTGGAGTCTGAAGGATTCCCTAAAGAATCATTAATTTTCAAAAACCGTCACCAGACAGACCCCCTTAACGGCCTGTTCACACTGAGTTTTTTTTACGCGGAAACTGCGTAAAAAAATTGCCAAATATTTCTCCCATTGATTTTCAATGGGAGGCGGAGGCGTTTTTTCCTGCGAGCGGGGAAAAAGAAGCGACATGCTCTGTCTTCGGGCGTTTACGTCTCTGACCTGGGAGGCAGATAAAGCGTATTACTCGACGATTTTTGCCCGCGGAGGTCAATGGCCGCAGGCAGAGCAAAATCTGCCTCAAAATTCAAAACGCAATTTGGAGGCCGATTTTACGCCTGCAAAAAACTCTTTGTGTGAACGAGGCCTTAGGCTGGGTTCACAGAGTTTTTTTGCAGGAGGAAAATTCTTCCTCAAAATTCCGTTTGGGGTTTTGAGGCAGATTTTGTCCTTCCTGCACGTCGTTTTCCGCGATTTTTGCTCTCATCCAGAGTGCTACGGGCAATAAAACTCCCCGAAATATGATTTCTCTGCCTCCCATTGATGTCCAATGGGAGGTCAGAGGCATAAACGCAGGAAGATAGGGCATGTCCCTTCTTTCTCCCGCGAGGCGGTTTTACCGTTCGCGGGAGAACCGCCCCCGCCTCCCATTGAAATCAATGGGAGGCATTTTCGCACGGTTTTTGACGAGTTTTGCGGAGCGGTTTCCGCTCAAATGCTCCGTGTGAACAGGGCCTAAGAGGGAACATCTATTAGATACTCTTTCTAAATTTAATTTACAAGGAGATTAGTTTTGTAGGTTATCTCCTTCAAGCGAATTGGACCAACCACAGTTAACTTTTAAACTTTATGTAGTCTGTCCTTGTTGCAAATCTAATAAAGACTTTGTTATTTTTGAATGATAGTTGGAAAACAGGGCTCTTTCTGCCGGCAGGCAACTTTTTGAATTCAACCACAGTTCCAGGCACAGCCGGTAGTGCGGACAACCTGCTGTGCATATATTAATAATCAAGGTGGAAGCTCCCCTCTCAGCAGTGCCGTGGTATAGTCATTGTGCTAATTGTCAAGGGTCCTAGAGGCCCCCCCCCCAATAAAACCTGTAAAGACCCTCAATTTTCTACTTTTTTCTGACAAAACCCAGGAATTTTTAATAATTACAAGGAATAAAGAAGACAATGCACCCCAACATTTGTAAAGCATCTTCTCCCGATTACGGAAATACCCCATATGTGGTAATAAACTGCTGTTTGGACCCACAGCAGGGCTCAGAAGGGAAGGAGCGCCATTTGGATTTTGCTTGATTGGTTTTCAGTGCGTCTGCAACACAATGGAGGGACCAAAACAGTGGAAATACCCCATTTGGGAAACTACACCCTTCAAGGTATTTTTCTAGGGGTATAGTTAGCATTTTGACCCCACAGTTTTTTTGCAGAATTTAGTGGAATTAGGCCGTGAAAATTAATATCCACATTTTTGTCCACTAAAATGTTGACTTTTTTTAAATTTTATTTTCACAAGGGATAAAGGTGAAAAATCACCCCAACCTTTGTAAAGCAATTTCTCCCGAGTACGGCAATACCGCACATGTGGTGGTAATTGTTTCTTTTATTAGAAATTATTTAACTTTTTCAGGACTGACTTTTCTTTTTTGCTTTTCCATTTTAGCTTTTCGCTCCCCGCCTTCCAAACGCCATAACTTTTTTTTTTTTTTTCCGCCAATAAGCGGTGTGAGGGCTTATTTTTTGCGGAAAGAGTTGTAGTTTCTATTGACACCATTTAAAGTACCATATAATGTACTGGGAAACCGAAAATAAAATTATTTGCGGGGTGAAATTGGAAAAAACTGATTCCTCCATTGTTTTTGATTTTACCGCTTTCACCGTGCGGTAAAAAAGACAACTTAACTTTATTTTGCATCTCAAAACGATTATGGTGATACCAAATGTATATAGTTTTCTTTTTTTTTTTTTTTATATGTGACTACTTTTACAAAGAAAAACCTATTTGTTAAAAAAAAAAATTTTTTGTATCAACACATTCTGAGAGGCATAACTATGATTTCTTGGTCGATTGAGTGGTGTGAGCTTAGTTTTTTGCGGGACGAGCTGTCGTTTTTATTGGTACCATTTTTTTTTTAGTACATACAACTTTTTGATCACTTTTTATTACATTTTTATTTAGAGCTAAGGTGACCAAAAAACAGTGATTCTGGCGTTTTAAAATTCTTTATTTCTTACAGTGTTCATCATGCGCTACAATAACAGTTTTTTACTTTATTCTGCTGGTCGGTACGAATACGGCGTTACCATATGTATATAGTTTTTTTGTTGTTTTTTTTAAATGTTTTTCAGCGTTTGCACAATAAAATCATTTGTTTATAAAAAAAAATTGTGTCGCCACATTTTAAGAGCCAAAAAGTTTTTTATTTTTCAGTCAAAAAAGCTGCGTAAGGGCTTGCTTTTTGCGGGACGGGTTGTAGTTTTTATTAGTACTATTTTGGGGTACATGTGGCTTTTTGATCACTTTTTATTCTATATTTTGGGAGGAGTGGTGACCAAAAAATGTGTATTTTTTTTTTTTTTTTTTTTTTGCGGTAATCACCGTGCGGGAAAAATAACTATAGTTTGGGACGTTACGAACGCAGTGATACCAAATATGTGTACTGTTTTTTTCCTATAATATAAGACTTCTAGGAAGGAAAAAAAAAACTATAAAACATTTTTATTAACTTCTGTTTTTTTTGTTTTTACACTTCTTTTTTATTTTTTTTTTACCTGCAGCACTGATCGCTGCTAGAATACATTTCACTACATAGGTAGTGTACTGTATTCCAACTGTCCGTGTGATTCACAGTCACTCTGACAGTAAGCCTATGAGGGCCAGCCAGAGGTTAGTCCTCATAGGCTTCCATACATGGCAGACCCGGAGGATTTTTTAATTTCCGAAATTAGCGGCGATGAGCCGCTGATCGTCAACAGTGGAATGTCTGCTATCGTGGGCATCTCACCTCCCGAGTCCCGATGCACACAGTCACCGACCGTGTGCATCGGGAACGACAGTGACTTGCTGTCACTCTGACAGGAAGCTTATCAGGAGGCTGGTCCTTATAGGCTTCCGTACATGGCAGACAAGGAGGCCATTGTTTGGCCTCCGGTCGCTATGCTAACCATCGGCAAACCTTGCGATTTCATTGTGTGGTCGGCTGATGTGCTAGAAACCCCTAAAATGCAGAAATTGCAATAGATCTCTGAATTTAAGGGGGTTAATTGCCGAAATCAACGGCAATGAGCCGTTGATCGGCAACAGTGGAGTGTCGGCTGTCGGGGACAGCTGGCGTCCCGGTTCCCGGTGCGCACTGTTACCGACAGTGTGCACCGCGAACCGTGCAGTAACTGTACGTCCTCGTGCGCTAAGACACTGGCTACCAGGACGTACAGTTGCGTCGTGGTGCGCCTAATGGGTTAAGATGGCCATAAATGTAAATTGGCAGATCTTGCTGATTTTTATGGGATCTTGGAACAATCTAATTTCTATGTGAGACAAAGATTGGATATGTTGGGTTTTTACAGGTCACAATTTTTTCCCAATTGCTAAGTGGTGCCAGAGTTGTCAGGCAACCACTTACCCCCGTACTATTTAAATATAATATATGTTCTGCCCATCAATAGGGAGTTCGAGGGGAAAAAGTTGGTTTGATTGAAGGCTGTATAATGTCTCTGACTAGATTTGATCATGCAGCTATCTAATATGATATCACCAACATTTTGTGTTTACACTTGGCAATTTCCTTTTCTCTTCCATTCACCAAGTCTGGATAAGGCGCTAGATTCAAGCTAAGCTTCTGTTGCGCTGCTTGGCGCTTACTCGTCAGTATTCAACCTGTATGGAAGTTTGATTTAATCTTCATGGCGTAATCTCGTTAACCCCTTAATGGCCGGGCCTGAAAAGGCCTTAACCCCTTCCTGCCGAAGCTACTTTTGGACCAAATGACAGAGCCTCATTTTTAAAATCTGACGTGTTACTATATGTGGTAAGAACTTTGGAATGCTTTTACCTATCCAAGCAATTCTGAGATTGTTTTCTCGTGACATATTGTACTTTATGTTAGTGAAAAAATTTGGTCGATAAATTCTATATTTTTTGTGAACACCAAAATTTAGAGAAAATTTGCATTTTTCTAAATTCAAATATATCTGCTTGTAAAACAGATAGTAATACCACACCAAATAGTTACTAATTAACTTTTCCCATATGTCTACTTTATGTAGGTATCATTTTTTGAACATCCTTTTATTTTTCTAGGACGTTACAATGCTTATACGTTTAGCAGCAATTTCTCACATTTTCAAGAAAATTGTAAAAGCCTATTTTTTTTTTTTTTTTTTTTTTTTTAGGTAACAGTTCAGATCTGAAGTGGCTTTGAGGGCCTTATATATTAGGAACCCCCACAAATCGCCCCATTTTAAAAACTGCACCCCTTAAAGTATTCAAAATAGCATTTAGAAAGTTTCTTAACCCTTTATGCATTTCACAGGAATTAAAGCAAAGTGGAAGGGAAATTTGCAAATTTCATATTTTTTTGCAGAAATTACATTTTTCCTGTAATACTGAAGGTCTTTACCCGAGAAACACAACTGAATATTTATGGCACTGATTCTGCAGTTTTTAGAAATATCCCACATGTGGCCCTAGTGTGCTAATGGACTGAAACAAAAGCCCCAGAAGCAAAGAAGCATCTAGTGGATTTTAGGGCCTTCCTTTTCTTCAATTATATTTCAGGCACCATGTCAGGTTAGAAGAGGTCTTGTGGTGCAAAAACAAAGGAAACCCCACAAAAGTTACTCCATTTGGGAAACTACACCCCTAGAGAAATTCATTTAGTGGTGTAGTGAGCATTTTGACCACACAGGTATTTCATAGATTTCATTAGAATTGGGCAGTGAAAATGAAAAATTACATTATTTTTCAATAAGATGTAGCTTTACCTCCGAATTATTATTATTATTATTATTATTATTATTATTATTATTATTATTATTTTTTTCAACAAATAAATGAGGAAAAGCACCCTAACATTTGTAAAGCAACTTCTCCTCCATGGTACGGAAATACCCAACATGTGGTCATAAACTGCTGTTTGGGCAAGCGGCAGGGCTCAGAAGGGAAGGCACACCATTTAGCTTTTGGAGTACAGATTTTGCTGGATTGATTTCTCTGCACCATGTCGCATTTGTAAAGCTCCTAAGGTACCAGTACAGTGGAAACCCCCAAAAGTGACTCCATTTGGAAACTACACACCTGAAGGAATTCATCTAGGGGTGTAGTGAGCATTTTGAACCCTCAAGTGTTTAATAGATTTCATTAGAATTGGGTAGTGAAAATGAACAATTAAATTTATTTTTTTCTACTAAGACGTAGCTTTAGGTCAAAATGTTTCATTTTATCAAATAAAGGAGAAAAAGCACTCCATTATGTGTAAAGCAACTTCTCCAGAGTACGGAAATACCCCACTTATTGTAATAAACCACTGTATGAATACACATCAGGGCTCAGAAGGGAAGGAGCGCCATTTGGCTTTTGGAGAGCCGATTTTGGATTGTTTTTTCTGCACCATGTCGCTTTTGCATAGCCCCTTAAGTACCAGTACAGTGGAAACTACCCAAAAGTGACTCCATTTGGCAAACTATATGTAATGACTGGGGTGGGGAGACAGACAAGTGAGCCCTAATCTACCCGCCACTCGGTCCCTGCCTACTTGCAACGACCCGCCCTAGGCGACGGGGTACAACTGGGCGACGGTCCCTACGCTCAATAAGTGCACGACAGACAAACAGACAAGGGTACACAGAGCTAGGGGGAGAAAGGGGAAGTTGCCCACGGCAACACCGTGAGCAACAGAGAAGTGAACAAGCCGAGTCAAACCAGGAGAGTACGAGGTGCCAAACGCAGAGCAGGAGAGTAGTGAACAAGCCGAGTCAAACCAGAAGTGTACGAGGTACCAAACGCAGAGCAGGAGTGTAGTCAGCAAGCCGGGGTCAATATGAAGCAAGGACAATAGTACGAGAAGAAATCACTAGCAAGGAGGAACAGGAAAGGCAGGTATAAATAGACCGAGGGCGGGAGCTAGCTCCGTCTGGCCAGGCTGTGATAGGTTCTCCCACTCCTAAGCCTGCCACCCTGAGTGGTGGAAGATGGAGTCAGTCTCACAGACATAGAAGCAGGTGCAGACTGATTATCTATGGGCGTTAACCCCGAATCTGTGCCTGGCAGATCCTTTACACTATACCCATTGAGGAATTCATCTAGGGGTGTAGTGAGCATTTTGACCCCACAGGTGTCTCATAGATTTTATTCGAAATGGGCATTGAAAATGAAAAATTACATTATTTTCCAATTAGACGTAGCATTAGTTCAACATTTGTAAAACAACTTCTTCAGAGTAGGAAAATACCCCATATGTGGTCATAAACTGCTGTTTGGATACACGGCAGGATACAAGGGAAGGAGTGCCATTTGGCAGTTGGAGCGCAGATTTTGCAGGATTGATTCCTGGGTGCAATGTTGCATTTGCAAAGCCCCTGAGGTATCAGTACAGTAAGAACCCCTGAAATGTGACTCCATTTGGTAAACTACACCCCTTGAAGAATTAATCTAGTGGTGTAGTGAGCATTTTGACCACACAGGTTTTTGCAGAATTTATTAGAATTGGGATGTGAAAATAAGAAAATGTAAAGTTTTTTGCGAAAAGATGTACTGTAGTTCTAGTCCAAAATTTTAGCATTTTCACAAAGTATATGAGAAATGCACAATTTTCGCAAGGACTGTAGGAGAAGAGCACCTCGTTCGTTACTCCAGAGTAAGGCAATACCCCACATGTGGTCATAAACTGCTATTTGGACGCACAGCAAGGCTCTAAAGGGAAGGCGCGCCATTTAGTATTTGGAGTGGAGATTTTACAAGATTAGTTTTTTGACACTATGTTGCATTGAGCTATAGTATCAGTACAGTGGAACCCCCGAAAAATTACCCCATTTTGTAAACTAGATCCCTCAAGGAATTTAGGGGTGTAGTGAGCATTTTGACCCCACAAGTATTTTGCAAAAATGAGTACACTATAGATGTTGCAGATTGAAAATTGCCGTTTTCCATGTGAATCAGGACGTACAGTCACGCCCTATAGCGGGAAGGGGTTAATGACCAGCTACATTTTTCCGTTTTTACCTCTCTGGCATAACTTTTTTTTTACATTTTTTTTTTTTTTTTTTTTTAATTGACGTGCCTGTATGAGGCTTTGTTTTATGCGGGAGAATTTGTAACTTTTTTCCCGTTTGGGGGTAGAATTTAAATTTTTTCTTTTACGGCGTGAATATAGGAAAAAGCGATTCTCCATTGTTTTTATTTGTTAGATTAATTTTTCAGGTTATTACGGTAGTCTAGATACCTAATATGTGTAGGATTTTTATTTCATGTAGGGGCAATAAAATATAACTTATGCAAAATAATAACTTTTTACTTGCAACTAAATTTTTTATTTTATTTTTTTACTTATAATGTATTAGCATGCTCTTGTATTCTAATACATTACACTGTGTCACTTTGACACAGGCTGCTGTTACGGCAGCACATAGTGTGCCCTATCAGCAGGCAAGCTGACCAGACAGCCCTGGGATCCTTTCTACATCCCCAGGGCTGACTGCAGAGGGATTCCCTGCTCTTTGATCACGTCACCGAGCTTCCAGTAACGCGATCAAAGAGGGAAGTTCCCTTTTGATCATGTCACGGACCGCGGCAATCAAAGGGTTAAACAGCTGGGGTCCGAATGTTTTCCGTCCCCTCTTGTATTTAGCAGGCTTCTGTAAGATCAGGAGCTGTTCGTTACAGCTCCTGCTTAGAGGATGAGCGCTCAAAGAAGCGCTCATCAGCCTCTTTTACAGCGACGCCAAAAGACGTCGCTGTAGGCGAAGCACCTGCACCGCCTGCCGTCAAAAGTTGGTGGGCGGTTGTTAGGAGATTTTATTTAGCAGTGAGTGCTGTGGCAGCGGTGTAGCATGGAGGGTACAGGTGCTGCCAGGACATGTGCCCCTGGTGACGTGGTCACCAAAAAGCCCCTCTGTCTTGGCCAGAGAATTTAGATATTGAATCTTTGCCCTTACTACTACTTTAGGGCTTATTTAGACGAACGTGTAATACGTCCGTGCGAGGCGCGTGAAAATCATGTTAGTCTATGGGGCCATGCAGACTGTCCGTGAGTTTCACGCAGCGTGCGTCCGCTGCGTAAAACTCACGACATGTCCTATATTTGTGCGTTGTTCGCGCATCACGCACCCATTGAAGTCAATGGGTGCGAGAAAATCACGCGCAGCACACGGAAGCAATTCCGTGTGACGTGCGTGATTCGCGCAACAGCAGTAAAAAGTATGAATGAAAACAGAAAAGCACGTGGTCATAAGAGTCATAATGATCATATGGTGATGACACACGGAGCTGTTAAGTGGCTTTTGCGCGTGCAAAACGCCACATTTTTGCGCGCGCAAAAAGCACATGCTCGTGTAAATCCGGCCTTAGGCTGTGGTCTCAGCTTGTTTTCTTCGAGATTGGCCAGGGATGAAGACTGGGCACCCCTGTGTTGTCCCAGTGGTTGAACTCCCACTCTTTTATAGCATATTAGGTCAGTATGCCATAAAAGTGTATGGTGGGAAAACCTCCTTAAATATTCAATAATTTGATCAACCCTACTCTTAGTCCATACAGGAACCTCTGCAGCCTATTTGTGCACTGTGTTAAAAGTATACAAAGAAACATTTTTAATTCCTTAGTCATGTAGATCAAGGTCCGAACATCTGAAGGTCTGAAGGCGATCATGTCATCCATAGTGACAGCACTTCTGTGGTCCACTGTGGCTAGATGACATGTCATAAGTATGGCCGACACATTCTGATGTAAAGCAGCAGGTGAGGATAGGCAGGCAACGGCCGCTCTGGCATACAGTGGGGCACATTATACTTTTGTACCACTTGATGGAATTGCCCGTATGTAATTATACCAGGCCTACTCAGGAACACGGAGCAGTTTAATATTCATATATTCACTGCATTTCCTTAACTGGTTCAGGACCGGGCTATTTTGAGCCTTCAGGACCAGACACGGTTTAGCCCTTTTTAGCATGCGTTAGTAAAACGTCTCTAACTTTTTTTTTTATTTATTGGACTAGCGACGTGATTTTTGCAATGTTTTTTACGTAGACAATACAGGTTTCTTTTTTTCTTTAATTTTTCTATACACCGATTTTGCTATTTTAGAATTTTTAGGCTTAAAGTTTGAAAATAATTTTACTTTTTAGCCATTTTTTTCTGGTAATAACAGTTTTACATTAAAATAGACCTTTTGTTATTGATCGTCCTTATCTACCGTAAATTTTAATATATTACACGTCTATATTGGGGTAATCGGGTCAGGGCTAGCGACACGACTTGTTGAGAGGCAAAGCTTGCAGCTATACAGCAGACCTATACAGCAAAACTATTAGGGTGGCAATACACATTAGATCAAAGTCTGACGAACCTGCTAACTTTATTGGGACTTGCTAACGGTTTGTCCCAAATTTGTGTATGGATTTGTCCCAAATCTGTTATCATGGAAAGAAGGATCAGGCGTGTTCTATTTCAACATGCCCAATCTTTTGTTCTAGTGGCAAAAGAGTCTGGCAGCGGCTTATTCTCCTCTCACCATTGAAAACTTGTGCATGCACAGCTGTCCGGAGTGTACATGTGAATGGCAAAGTCCAGAGTAATAGTTGTTAGTGGAAAGAGTATTTGCCCGATAACTGTTGTATGTGTATGTCCACCTTTAGTCGTCATGCACACGGTTTCAGAATATGGTACCCATAGAAAAATATGGGCCCATACTGCAGGGCTGAACAAATAACTAAACTTTGGGAGCCCTGGTGTAACACACAGTATGTGTGATATAAACTTATGAATGCATAAGCACCTGATGCCTGTTCAAAATGTATTATGCAGGAGGTATAATTTTTTATTTTATTTTTGCATGTTCCTATATACAGATGAATAATAACTGTAATACAATAGTACGAGCATATTAAATCACTATAATCTATATGCAGAGGAGACAGGCCACTTCTTCCTTGCACACCCTCTATCCCCCTATCCAACAAGCGGTCCTAGTGGTTTCACTATCTGAATGCTGGCGGTTACAGGGGCATTCACTGAAGGATATGTGCAATGATAGGAATGAATTTTCATGGGGATAAAAGCTCCCACTATGGCTGGTACTGTTTATAGGCAATTCTGTCATTTGTATTTTTTTTGTCCTAATATCTGACTAGTCAATAACCGCAGTGAAGAATTGAAATTTATATTTCGAATAAAATACTAATGTATCCATCTACCTGTACCAACATTTTCTTACCAATCTAAGGCTTCGTTCACATCTGTGTCGGGGGTCTGTTTGTGAGTTCCGTCAGACCACTCCGTCTGGGGAACCCATGAACGGAAACCATATCTTTCAGTTTGCATTACCATTCATTTTTCAATAGTTAATGCTTCCGTTGCTAATGGGGTCCGCTTGTCTCCGTTCCGTAAGGTTTCCATTTATTTTTTTGGGCGGAATCAATAGCGTAGTCGACTATGCTATGGATTCTGCCAAAAAAACTGAAACCTTATGGAGCGGAGATAAACGTAAAACATTCGCAATAGAAGCATTTCCATTGAAAAATCAATGGCAATGCAAACAGAAAGCTATGGGTTCCCCTGAGGGAAAGGTCTGAGGGAACCCTGACGCAGTTGTAAACGAAGCCTAAACAATCATAATTTCTACTGAGATGACTAATCATAATTGTGACGTCTGCTGCTACTTGGCAAAATGTTGTCATCCTTTTATCTTTTCTTTATTTCCTTTCTGCCGTGCTGGTGTTTTTAGTTGTAATTGCCTGATGAATTATTTACAAATGCATTAACTAGCAGCGCTTTTTTTTTTCCAGAAGACTGTGCCAGTTGATTTATGTTTCAAGTCGTGTAAGCAAAATGCCTTTTTATGTTTCTGTTCCATTTGTTTTTGATTGAGCTGAATTAGGGCCTTTAAATAAATTACACATGTTTTAATGTCGAAAGATTTTCAAATTGAGCTTCTTTAATACAGTGGAATAAGTCTCTAAATGACAGGGCTGCACGTTTCAGTAGCTTCTAAGCTGGCACTGCAGGGGCAAATCTGGTTGCTTTCCCAGAGTGCTTAGTAACAACAATTCGTAATTTGATAGTATTCTAGATCTGCCTGCAAGGTTATTGGGCAAATTAATTTCTTATTTTGGTTGAAATAAATTACAAATTGTATTTTAAGAAGCTTTTCCACCTAAATATATATTTAGAAAAATCACAAGCAAACCAATGCAAAGATGTTTCAGCACCTCAAAGGTAATGATGTTATAATGTATATGCAAACCTTGAATATTTTAACCCCTTTAGGACACAGCCTGTTTTGGCCTTCAGGACACAGCCTATTTTTTCAAATCTGACATGTGTCCCTTTATGTGGTAATAACTCCGGAATGCTTTTGCCTATCCAAGCGATTCTGAGATTGTTTTCTCGTGACATATTGTACTTTATGTTAGTGAAAAAATTTGGTCGATAAATTCAATATTTATTTGTGAAAAACTTCAAATTTTAGCAAAAATGTGCAAAAATTAGCATTTTTCTAAATTTAAATGTATTTGCTTGTGAAACACATAGTAATACCACACAAAATAGTTACTAGTTACCATTTCCTATATGTCTACTTTATGTTTGCATGATTTTTTTTCACGTACTTTTATTTTTCTAGGACGTTACAAGGCTTAGAAATTTAGCAGCAATTTCTCATATTTTCAATAAAATTTCAAAAGGCTATTTTTTCAGGGACCAGTTCAGTTCTGAAGTGGCTTTGAGGGCCTTATATATTAGAAAGTCCCCATAAATCACCCCATTTTGAAAACTGTACCCCTCAAGGTATTCAAAACCACATTCAGAAAATATTTTAACCCTTTAGGCGTTTCACAGGAATTAAGGCAAAGTAGAGGTGAAATTTGCAAATTTCATTTTTTTTGCCGAAATTCATTTGTAATAAAAAAAAAATCTGTAACACAGAAGGTTTTACCAGGGAAACGCAACTCAATATTTATTGCCCAGATTCTGCAGATTTTAGAAATATCCAACATGTGGCCCTAGTGTCTTAATGGACTGAAGCACAGGCATTAGAAGCAAAGGAGCAGCTAGTGGATTTCGGGGCCTCCTTTTTTTAGGAATATATTTTAGGCACCATGTCAGGTTTGAGGAGGTCTTGTGGTACCTAAACAGCCGAAACCCCCCCCAAAGTGACCCCATTTTGGAAACTACACCCCTCAAGGCATTTTTCTAGGGGTATAGTTAGCATTTTGACCCCACAGTTTTTTTGCAGAATTTAGTGGAATTAGTCTGTGAAGATGAAAATCACCTATTTTTCTGTGAAAACATAGAATTTTTTCATTTTTACAAGGAATAAAGGAGAAAAAGCCACCCAACATTTGTAAAGCAATTTCTCCCGATTACGGCAATACCCCATATGTGGTCGTAAACTGATGTTTGGACCCACAGCAGGGCTCAGAAGGGAGGGAGCGCCTTTTGGATTTTGGAAGCAGATTTTGCTGGATTGGTTTTCAGTGCCATGTCGGGTTTGCAACGCCCCGGAGGGACCAAAACAGTGGAAACCCCCCAAAAGTCACCCTATTTTGGAATCTACACCCCTCAAGGAATTTTTCTAGGGGTATAGTGAGCATTTTGGCCCCTCAGGATGTTTTTTAGAGCTAGGGTGACCAAAAAACAGCGATTTTGGCGCTTTAAATTCTTTATTACAGCGTTCACCGTGCTCAATAAATTACGTTTTAATTTATTCTGCCGGTCGGTACGATTACGCCGATACCATATGTGTATAGTTTTTTTTACGTTTTGCAGCGTTTGCACAATAAAATGAAGTTTCTATAAAATAATTTATTTTCTGGGACACGCTATTCTGAGCCGTAACTTTTTTATTTTTTCGTCAAAAAAGCTGTGGGAGGTCTTGTTTTTTGCGGGACGGGTTGTAGTTTTTATTGGTACCATTTTGGGGTAAATGCAACTTTTTGATCACTTTTTATTCTATATCTTGGGAGGGGTGGTGACCAAAAAATAGCGATGCTGACAGTTTTCAGTTTATTTTGTTTGTGGCGTTCACCGTGCGGAAAAATTAACATTATAGTTTCATAGATTGGGTCGTTACGAACGCGGCGATACCAAATATGTGTACTTTTTTTTAACGTTTTCATTTTTTCCCTATAATAAATGATTTATTATAGGAAAACAAAACCTTTTATTTTTACACTTTTATAAAACATTTTTATTAACTTTTTTTTACTTTTTACACTTTATATTTTTGTTAACTTTTTTTTTTACTTTTTACACTTTCTTTTTTTGACCTGCAGCTCTGATCGCTGCTAGAATACATTACACTACCTAGGTAGTGTAATGTATTCCAACTGTCAGTGTGACGTCACAGTCACTTTGACAGTTGGTCTACGAGGATCAGCAGAGGCTGATCCTCATAGGCTGACATACATGGCAGACCTGGGGGCCGTTGTCTGGCCCCCAGGTGCCATCACAAGCATCAGAAGCCCCCACGATTGCATGGGGGCTGCTGATGCGCTACAAACCCGCTACATGCGGAGATTGCAATCGAGCCCCGCATGTAACGGGTTAATTGCCGAAATCAGCGGCGATGAGCCGCTGATCGGCAACACTGGAGAGTGTCCGCTGTCGGGGACAGCTGATCTCCAAGTTCCCGATGCACACTGTCGCCGACAGTGTGCATCGGGAACGACACAGTGACTTCCTGTCACTCTGACAGGAAGCCTATCAGGACCAGCCGAAGGTTGGTCCTGATGGGCTTCTGTCCATGGCAGACCCGGAAGCCATTGTTTGGCTTCCGTTTGCCATACTAACTATCGGCAGACCCCGCGATTTCGGACGGGGGTCTGCCGATATGTTAGAAACCCCTAAAATTCGGCGATTGCACCCGATCGCCGAATTTAAGGGGTTAATGCGCCGAAATCAGCGGCAAAGGACCGCTGGCCGGCAAGAGGGGAGTGTCAGCTGTCGGCGACAGCTGACCTCCTGGTTCCCGATGCACACTGTCGCCGACAGTGTGCACCGGGATTAACTCAGTAACTGTACGTCCTCGTGCGGGAAGTAACTTCCCGCAACGACGTACAGTTACGTCCTGGTGCGGATAGGGGTTAACCTGCGCTACTTCCATAACTACTATTTACATCCAAGATAGAAACAATCACCACCTCATCAGTACCATTCACAATACACATGATATATCAGATGATGAAGAATGGCGTAACCGATGCCAATCTGCTTTTTTTTTCCCTTATCTGCGGTCAGCACAGTGCCGATTGAGTATAGAACTGAACAGCAGTCTTGGGAAACTGGTTTTTATGGCTACACTTCTTAACATCCAGTTGTTAGGCAGTACGTCCCTAACAACCAGTCCGATGTGCATCAATCGGGTCCTGAACTCAAAGGTGAATTGTCTTCCTGAAGAATGGGCAAGAAGGCTTTGGCGTTTTTGAATGTAAAACTGCTGTGCTGCATGCTACGTGTGGCCTCCGAATACAATTCTCAATTCTAGGGCGGAACACCTCATTAAGCATGGAAGTCATATTTGGCCAGTTATTGATAGTAGGTAGCTTAGTGTTTGCTTCAGGGCCACAGTTGCTGCTTATTTACAGGTCTTTTTCCCTTAAGTGAAAAGCGTGCTTAATCGGGTTGAATTCAGGTGACTGAAGAATATTCCATTTCTTTACCTTTTCAAAAAGCTCCTGGATTGCTTTTATGGTATGTTTTGGGTCATTATCTTTAGGCTAAGTTTACACAGGGCAGATACGCTTCGTAATAGCACACCGCGTATCCACGCGGTGTGCTGCAGGGAATTCCGGGCAAAAAAAGACACCTGTGGTGCAGTTTTTCGCCCGGAATGCCCGCTGAGAAAAACTGCAGCACGTAGCCGGCCGGAAGACCGCTACAGCCTGTGATTGGCTGCATCGGTCACATGGGATGAAACGTCATCCCGGGAGGCTGCGCTGGAGGGAGGAACACAGAATTCTGGGTAAGTAAGGTTTTTTTTAATTTGATTTTCCTGAGTGGCGTTTTTTGCGGTGAAATCGCTTCGAACCCAATAAACGCAACAACTGCTATTTGTTGCAGGTTTTACCTCCCATTGAATTCAATGTGGAAAACCCGCAACAAATAAGCAAAGTTTACACAAATACAATTGACACGCTGCGGAATAAAACTCTGTACCGCAGGTCAATTTCTGAGCGTTTTTTCGCTCTGTATTTATGCAGCGTGTGGATGTGATTTGTTCTATCTCATCCATTCTGCTGCTACTGTATTTACTGCAGATTTTCCGCAACGAATTCCATTGCGGAAAAAAATGCAGTATTTACGCAACGTGTGAACTTACTGTGAAGCTCCGTCCTATAAATCTTGCAGCATTTGACTGAATGTGAGCAGAAAGTATAGCTCTATACACTTAAAATTATCCTTTCCGTTTCAGGCAAATGCATTTTGTGATATGACAATAGAAATGTACAAAACTGAAAATTACTCCGAATTAGCGCACTCTGAAATTCACAAGCGAGTTCTGAAATGTGTACACATGAAATCATGGTACACGTAGACAAGGTCCATTTTGTATCGCTAAGGCCGATCTGTAATAATGCGTAATTTAACATTCCGAAGCTCACACACGCAACCACACACATTTAGGATTTTACCTGGAACTTTTGGTGGGCACTGTATGTAATGATTTAGTTGTAAATACAGCAAGTGAATGCTTTTTGAATTACCCTCATTTTTGCATTGGTTACTAGTAAAATGTGTTCTGGTTTGTCATTCAACCCGTTCACGACTGCTTACTGATGGCAGGCAGTGCAGGTCCAGAGTCTACAGCAATGTCTTTAGGCATAGCTGTTGAAAATACTTATTAATGCTCCACTTCTGCTCTAAGGGCCTTTTCACATCAGCGTTGGCTTTCCGTTCCGGGGTTCCGTCTGAGGTTTCCGTTGGGTGAAGCCCGCAACGGAAAGTCAAACTGAAACCACAGCTTCGTTTCCGTCACCATTGATATCAATGGTGACGGAAATGTTGCTAATGGTTTCCGTTCGTCACCATTCCGGCAGGTTTCCGTTTTTCCCGATGGAATCAATAGCGCAGTTGACTGTGCTATTGATTCCGTCATTAAAATGGAAACCTGCTGAAATGGTGACGAACGGAAACCATTAGCAACGTTTCCGTCACCATTGATATCAATGGTGACGGAAACAAAGCTGTGGTTTCAGTTTGACTTTCCGTTGCGGGGTTCACCCGACGGAACCCTGGAACGGAAAGCCAACGCTGGTGTGAACAGGCCCTAAGTAGTAGCTGTTACTAACAGCTCCTGTACTAAGAGCAGCCTGCTAAATACAGCTGGGATTGGTAGATACCCCATCCTTCATTTTTTTGTTTTTCTTAATCAAATTGTGCATCAGTGTGATTAGTGCAACTTCCTAAACACATTTTATTAAAAATTATTTTTACTTTTTGAGATATAGCTGCTTTGTATTCTGTATACAGAGCAGCTGTATCTTGCACTGAATCCTGTCCTGTATTCGTCAGGTCCGCAAAACTGACTGTTTCAGTGACGGTGGGTAACTATCACATCGAAGTTCAGAACTTAGATTTGATCGTTTACAGGTGCATCCTGCGTGTCAGAGACCCGCTGACACTGAACCCGTCAGTGCCGCCTAGTGTACGACACAGCTTCTTTATACAGAATACAAAGCAGCTGTATCTCAAAGTAAGAAAATAATTTTTAATAAAATGTGTTTAAGAAGTTAGACCAATCACACTGATTCACAATTTTATATAAAAAAAAAAAATCCACTATGTCAAAGGCGTACATAGCCTTTAACCCTTATTAGGTCGTCACCATTGTGGAGTTTTTGTTAGTTTTTTTAAAATATATTTTTCGCACCACCTTCCAAAAGCCATAACTTTTTGGGTTTGTTTCCATCGATTTTATAGCCATATGAGGGCTTGTTTTTTGCGAGATGAGTTGTAGTTTTCACGACACCATTTATTGTACCATATAATGTATTGGGAAACTGGGAAAAAATCTTGGGGGTGGAATAGGAAAAAACTGCGATTCCTCAATCTTTTGAGGGGTTTCGTTTTTTTACGGCTTTCACCATACGGTAAAAATGGCATGTTAACTTCTACTAGTCAATACGATTAGAGCAATACCATATATATATATATATATATATATATACACACACACATACACACACATACACACACATACACACACATACACACACATACACACACATACACACACATACACACACATACACACACATACACACACATACACACACATACACACACATACACATACACACACATACACATACACATACACACATACACATACACACATACACATACACACATACACATACACACATACACACATACACATACACACATACACATACACACATACACATACACACACAGGGTGGGCCATTTATATGGATACACCTAAATAAAATGGGAATGGTTGGTGATATTAACTTCCTGTTTGTGGCACATTAGTATATGGGAGGGGGGAAACTTTTCAAGCTGGGTGTTGACCATGGCAGCCATTTTGAAGTCGGCCATTTTGTATCCAACTTTAGTTTTTCCAATGGGAAGAGGGTCATGTGACACATCAAACTTATCGAGAATTTCACAAGAAAAACAATGGTTTTCTTGGTTTTAACGTTACTTTATTTCATGAGTTATTTACAAGTTTCTGACCACTTATAAAATGTGTTCAAAGTGCTGCCCATTGTGTTGGATTGTCAATGCAACCCTGATAGCACACACTGATAGCAACACCGCAGAAGAAATGCTAGCACAGGCTTCCCGTATCCGTAGTTTCAGTTGCTGCACATCTCGTATCTTCACAGCATAAACAATTGCCTTCAGATGACCCCAAAGATAAAAGTCTAAGGGGGTCAGATCGGGAGACCTAGGGGGCCATTCAACTGGCCCACGACGACTAATCCACTTTCCAGGAAACTGTTCATCTAGGAATGCTCGGACCTGACACCCATAATGTGGTGGTGCACCATAAATAACTCATGAAAGAATAAAGTAACGTTAAAACCAAGCACACCATTGTTTTTCTTGTGAAATTCTCGATAAGTTTGATGTCACATGACACTCTTCCCATTGAAAAAACTAAAGTTGGATACAAAATGACCGACTTCAAAATGGCCGCCATGGTCAACACCCAGCTTGAAAACTTTCCCCCCTCCCATATACTAATGTGCCACAAACAGGAAGTTAATATCACCAACCATTCCCATTTTATTTAGGTGTATCCATATAAATGGCCCACCCTTTATATAATGTGTATATCATCAAAAAGTTAATTTATTGCAGTATTTCAATTGAATTTAATAGGAGTTTCACTTTTTCATCTATTTCCAGCATTTGTTTTTTTTAAAAATGTTGATGAAATGGTGACAGTTCATGAAAACCCAATATTTAGTGTCTCAGAAAATGCAAATATTATATAAGCCCAATTTCAAAAATGATTTTTTAATACCAAAATGTTAGTCTACTGAAAAGTATATGCACAGAATACTTGGTCTGGGCTCCGACTCTGCATGAATTACTGCATCAATGCGGCGTGGCATGGAGGCGATCACCCTGTGGCACTTCTAAGGTGTTATGCTTTGTTAGCAGCCTTCAGCTCGTCTGCATTGTTGGGTCTGGTGTCTCTCCTCTTTCTCTTGACAATACCCCATAGATTCTCTAAAGGGTTTTGGTCAGGTGAGTTTGCTGGCCAATGGTTATTAAACCAGGTAGTGGTACTTTTGGCAGTCTCCTTTAAAGCTTGTCAGCAGAGGGATGCATGAAGTGCTCTAAAATGTCCTGGTAGACAGCTGCGTTGACTCTTGACTTAAAGAGGCTCTGTCGCCACATTAAAGTGCCCTATCTTGTACATAATATGATCGGCGCTGTAATGTAGATTATAGCAGTGTTTTTTATTTAGAATAACTATCAATTTTGACGAAGTTAAGACTTATTTTAGATTTATGCTAATGACTTTCTGAATGCCCAACTGGGCGTGTTTTTACTTTTTGACCAAGTGGGCGTTGTGGAGAGAAGTATATGACGCTGATCAATCAGCGTCATACACTTCTCTCCATTCATTTACTCGGCACATAGTGGTCTTTCTAGATCATGACGTGCAAGTCACACACTCACACATTAACGTTACTGAAGTGTCTTGAGAGTTAATAGACATCGCTTCCAGCCAGGATGCGATGTCTATTCACAATCCCGACACTTCGGGAACGTTTGTTTGGGACTTAATGACTGTCAAAAAAACGGAAACCTAGCGAACGGAGACAAACGGAAAGCAACTGAAACAAAAGAATTACCATGGAAATCAATTGTAATTCTAACAGAACCGTTGCTCTCCGTTTAATCTTTCGATCCTCTCTTCCTCTGATGGAAGAGAGATAAAGTTGTACGAACGGTAGTGTAAACTTAGCCTTATAGATACGCAAGAAGCTGAAAAGTAATCAAAAGCATTTCTAAAGACCTGGATGTACATTAATCCATGGTTGGACAAACTGTCTACAAATGGAGAAAATGTAAGGGCTTTTTTTTTCTACTCCCCCCCCCCCCCCCCTTGGAGTGGGTACCCAGTAATGATCACTCCAAAGGCACGACGGGCAATTCTGAAAGAGGTGAGTTCTTGTGTCCAAACACTGAACAAGAATGGTGTTCGTGGAACACACCACATAACTGCTGCTATAAAAAAATAAAAAAAATTGTTTCGGCCCATCTGATGTTTTCCCAAGACCATCTGGATGTTCCACAGTGCTTCTGGGAAAATGGTCTATGGACAATTGAGACAAACATAGAACTTTTTGATATACACTATGTTGTGTTTGGAGGAAAAAGAACACTGCACACCAACACCAAAACCTCACTCTAAGGGTATGTGCACACACACTAATTACGTCCGTAATTGACGGACGTATTTCGGCCGCAAGTCCCGGACCGAACACAGTGCAAGGAGCCGGGCTCCTAGCATCATACTTATGTACGACGCTAGGAGTCCCTGCCTTGCTGCAGGACAACTGCCCCGTAGTATAATCATGTTTACAGTACGGGACAGTTGTCCTGCAGCGAGGCAGGGACTCCTAGCGTCGTACATAAGTATGATGCTAGGAGCCCGGCTCCTTGCACTGTGTTCGGTCCGGGACTTGCGACCGAAATACGTCCGTCAATTACGGACGTAATTAGTGTGTGTGCACATACCCTCACTGTGAAGCAAAGTGGAGGGAGCATTGTGGTGTGGGGCCGCTTTGCTGCCTCAGTTCCTGGATGTTTTGCCATCATTGAGGGAACAATTAATTCAAAGATGCATCAAAATGTTTTACATGAGAACGTAGAGTAAATAGTCTGTGACCTCAAGCTGAAGAGACGACAGGTGATGCAAAAAGACAATGACCCAAAGCATACAAGTAAATCAATAGAAGAATGATTGAAAAACAAAAATTGCGTTGGAATATTGAGATTTTTTTGGCCTGACATGAGGGCTGTGCAGGCAAGGCATCCCAGAAATATTAATGAACTGAAACAAATTTTCAGGTAGGAATGGTCCAAAATTTTCCTCAATGTTGTGCAAACCTTATTTTCTGCTACAGGAAATTTTTTGTTTAGGGGATTGTAGTGTTTGTCTGTAATTGTGACATAGATAACAATCAGAGTCTTCCAATGCTCCTTGTGTTTCAAGCACAAATTCTTTTGTTGCGCTGCTCCGTAACCATAGTCTCAAGAAGCTATTGATGCGTATCTTTTGCACATATCCATGTACCAGTGGAAGCGCCTCATTATGTTTCTATTCCAGAAACTGTATCTGGTTTCCTTCTCCGATTGGAACTTAACTCTCTTGACAGAAAACTTCTGGCTGAAGGACAATGTTCATCTTCTTTTTATTTTTTTATTTTTTTTAAATCAAACCACTTTTTATTAGATTTTTGACAACACAAGATAAACATCTGGTACATACAAAAAATTTTCTCTTTTGATATAATATACAAAATGCATGCATAGCCCACCTAGACCTCCTTCACAGTACTTTTATACCATATCCCTCCCTCCCTCGTTTCTTTTCACCCACTCCCTACCCTATGGTAATAGACGGCTATATTTTCCAGTTGTAAGCAATCCACTGCATCTTACAGTGAACCCTTATCCCCTCCAAACCAACCACCCCCCCCCCCCGCAGTACCCCCTTCTTTCCCAGGCACTTCCGGCCAACCGTCTCAGCACTTTATACATTCAGAACAAAAGCCCTTGAGGAGTCTCCTACTGACTTGCCGTTCCATGACTGTGCGACCATTTACCCCATTGTTTATCATATTTGTGTATTGCTCCACGTTTCATATATATCCGTTGTTCCAAAAACACCGTATGGTTAACATAACCCACTAGCTCAGACACTCCCGGAGGATCCGCTTGCAACCAGTATTTTGCTATCAGTTTCCTTTCTTTTTTTTAATTTTTTTTTTAATCTTTCTAGTTATGTTAAACTTCTAGAATTGCATTTTACATATTTGTTTTACTTTTGTTTAGAACAGATCATTTCAGACTAGCATCACCTACATCTTCCCCAAGCTAGGAATGGTTTGTGAATGTATCAAATATCTAAGGCTTTTCCCTCAATTTTGTTTTGTCTTTGTTATTGAAGTTGTTTAATTCCGGTTCTATTTTCCCCTGGCAAATAAATACTACCAGACGTGTCTTTCTTTATAGCAATTAACATGCATACTCTAACGATGCACGCATTCATGTTTCTAGGTGAGATGGGGGAGACTGCTGTTGGCCAAACGTTTGTTTACCAAGTGCTATCTCGTGTTTGGCCAGCCTTAGAGTGTGATCTATTGTAGCTGGCACGTGATTGGACTTCTTAAAGAGTTTCTGTCACCAGATTATAAGTGGCCTATCTCCTACATAATCTGATTGGCGTTGTAATGTTATAGCAGTGGTTTTTATTTTGAAAAACGATCATTTTTGAGCAAGTTATGAGCTAGTTTAGATTTATGCTAATGAGTTTCTCAATGGACAACTGGGCGTGTTTTTACTTTTTACCAACTGGGTGTTGTACACAGGAGTGTATGAGGCTGACCAATCGGTGACTAATCAGTGTCCTACACTTCTCATTGTTCCAGCCCAGCTTCTTTCACTGCACAATCACACTGTGCTGTGGATCATGCTGGGCTGGAACAATGAGAAGTGTATAATTTGCACTGCACTAATCGGCAGCTCCTTCTCTCTATCAGTGCAGGATAAAGAGAAGGGGCAGCCCTTTCCGTGGTAAAATAAATTCATACTTACCCAGCCGTTGTCTTGGTGACGCGTCCCTCTTTCCACATCCAGCCCGACCTCCCTGGATGACGCGGCAGTCCTTGTGACCGCTGCAGCCTTCGATTGGCTGCAGCGGTCACATGGGCTGAAACGTCATCCCAGGAGGCCAGACTGGAGGAAGAAGCAGGGAGTTCTGGGTAAGTATGAACTTATATTATTTTTACACGTTGATCTATATTGTGATCCGAAGTCACTGTCCAGGGTGCTGAAAGAGTTACTGCCAATCGTCTGGACAGTGACTATCCCCTGACGTCGCCTAGCAACTCTCCCGTAAATTACGGGTGCACACACCTAGTCACCCGTAATTACGGGAACCCCATAGACTTCTATGGGCCTGCCCGTGCCATAATTACGGTCTGAAATAGGACATGTTCTATATTTTCCAACGGCACGGGCACCTTCCCGTAAGCATATGGGGTGGTACCCGTGGCCAATAGAAGTCTATGGGCCCGAAATTACTGCCCCATAGAAAATCCAGTGAAAATCACGCGGGCTGGACGGACGCAAATCACGTTCGTGTGAATCCCCCCTCACTATGATGCTAGGAGCCCGGCTCCCTGCAGTGTGTTCGGTCCGGGACTTGCGGCCGAAATACGTTCCGCCCTTTTCGGACCGAACATGCTCATGTGAACATACCCTAATGGTGCAAACGATAGGACGATTGTGGGCTTGTCCACAAGTAATGGAATTGCTGAGTATTTTTCGTCCGGAATACAGTAGCAGCAACGTGTGTGTGATTTAACAAATGTCATCCACATGCTGCGAAAAAATTCAATTCAGAAATTCACCTGTGGTGTGTAATTTTCTTTCTGCAGCATGTCAAGTATTGCTGCGGAAAGTGGACTGATTTCCTGCGTTTTTCTGATGTACTTCGTAAATTCCTATGGAAACTCTGGAATTTCTTACAATTGGTGGAAGTGACGTCACATGAAGAAATATCAGCATCACACAGCACTTGGAGAAAAAAAACACCAAAAATCCCACTATTTTCCGCAATAAAAAAAACACATGAAATGGTGCGGATTGTCTGCTAGTTGATGCGGAAATTTTCCACCAAATCCATTACGTGTGGACAAGCCCATATGGGGTAGACGTCTGTCTTCTCTCCCCTCAGCACCACTGCTGTAGTAAATGTTTCTATTTAGAATATATTAAGTAATTCCTTAGTTTTCAAGACACACAGGGTTTTGATAGTTGGATAATGAGGTCAGATACAGTAGATATTTTGTTAGACAAATATGGAAGCTCTCTATGCAAATGTTTTATTTTACTAACAAATGTGTATACATAACCTAAACGACTTGAGATATCCATATTCTGTTATTTGCATTTTGCTATTTATTCACACTCAAGTACTTACATTTGTTCATATTTTTTTTAAGGTATTTAATTGAAAAATAAACAAGTAGGATATGTATTGTATCTTCACAAGCTTCAACATCTGCCAAGTACATAAAAAAAGTTGATAAGACTATGTGAAGAGCTTGTTCTCTCTCTCTCTCTCCCCTCCCCCCCCCCACACACACACAGCCCCCGTTTAGGTAGTTTTACATAGCACCCCCCTATAGATGACACCCCCTACTTTCCTGTAGATAGCTCCACTGTAGGGGACCGTTCCAGGAGAGGTCCCTGACTTTAATATCCATATATGGAGGGTGAAGTCAGGGATTTCTGTAGCGTGGAAACACTGGCCACAACGCTGGGGATTCCGCTTCAGAGGTCCCTGACGTCACTGTGTCCATATATGGACAGTGAACCCAGGGACTTCTCCTGGAGCGGAAACACCAGTACACACTACCAGTTATTCCGTTTCATGAGTAGGGAACTGGGCCAAGACAAGTCCCTGCTGTCACTGTCCATATATAGACCATGAAGTCAGGGACTTCTCCTGGAGCGGAATCCCCAGCCACAGCTTCGGCAACGCTGTGGCCGGGGATTGTGGATTGCGCTCCTATAGGGAGCAAAAAATACCCTCCTCCACTTCACATGCACTGAGAGCGAACGAGCGGCAGAAAGCTCGACGCACGCACACACACACACTTTTTAAATTTAACATTACTTTATTTTTACTTTTAAACTTTAAATATATGCCAGTACATTAAACACTGATAGCAATGTTCTAACAACTGCCTGTGTACTAAGTATGACCTAACAGCAGGAAATATGCTCAGACAGCCCTAGGGTCCTTCAATTCCCTGTGACTCATCCAAAGGGCACCCCCCCCTTCTCATTTTCCCCTTGAATGCTGCGGTCCGCTTTGATCGCAGCATTCAGGGGAATAGCGATGGAGGTCAGAGGTCTTTCTGATGACCATGCCAGTGCAGTTAGCACGTGTATAGACGACGGCAGCCTGGAACGCGTTTAATGAGTGCAGTGCTGCTTCACTGTGAGCAGCACTGCACTCTCATGTTTGCCGGGGCTTTGAGAGCCCTGGAATACTCCCCCCACTGTAGATAGTGCCACCCACAATCCCCGCAAAACCCTCTGTAGATAGCCCCACCTAATCTCCCTCCAGCATCGGAATCCCCGGCCATTCCTCTCCTAGAGGGAGGCCCCGCCGTCTTTCCATCCACGCTGTAAAAAAAATATATATATATATACACATACACTGTTCAAATTTTTGTGTCGATGTGATCCATATATGTGGGGTTAGTGACTGCCTCCATTTTTGTTCTTGCACTCATCCCCTTTTGCCCTGGGTGATTTTAATTCGTTCAATGCTGGATCCTACCATACCCAAGTATATATGTAGGTTTAGTCCCAGTTCTGGGTGTATGTGCAGCGTAGGTTCCCACCTTACAGAGGTCGAGTTGTCGTGGCAGGTGGGCAAACACTTTTTGATCAAAATGTGCACTAAGAACCTCCTTATTATAAGTAGATTTAGCATTTCTGCATATTTAGTTATATTTAGTGGTTTAGGTGGCATTAGTGTCGCAGTGTGCTGTCGTCATTCTTTTTCTGCTGTATATTTGCAGTCACAGGTGTTCCTGCATACACATTTTATATCATTTAGTTGGAATGTGCTGTTCAAATTTTTGTGTTTTATGTGATCTATATATATGTGTGTGTGTGTGTGTGTGTGTGTGTGTGTGTAATATATGTGTGTATATATATATTTATCATATGAGTTGCAAAATGACTAGAAAATATAGTCAAGACATTGACAAGGTTAGAAATAATGATTTTTATTTGAAATAATAAATTTCTCCTTCAAACTTTGCTTTTGTCAAAGAATGCTCCGTTTGCAACAATTACAGCATTGCAGACCTTTGGCATTCTAGCTGTTAATTTGCTGATGTAATCGGGAGAAATTTCACCCCATGCTTCCAGGAGGCCCCTCCCACAAGTTGGATTGGCTTGATGGGCACTTCTTGCGTACCACACGGTCAATCTGCTCCCACAACAGCTCTATGGGGTTGAGATCTGGTGACTGCGCGCTGGCCACTCCATTACAGATAGAATACCAGCTGCCTGCTTCTTCCCTAAATAGTTCTTGCATAATTTGGAGGTGTGCTTTGGGTCATTGTCCTGTTGTAGGATGAAATTGGCTCCAATCAAGCGCTGTCCACAGGGTATGGCATGGCGTTGCAAAATGGAGTGATAGCCTTCCTTATTCAAAATCCCTTTTACCTTGTACAAATCTCCCACTTTACCAGCACCAAAGCAACCCCAGACCATCACATTACCTCCACCATGCTTGACAGATGGCGTCAGGCACTCTTCCAGCATCTTTTCAGTTGTTCTGCGTCTCACAAATGTTGTTCTGTGTGATCCAAACACCTCAAACTTCGATTCGTCTGTCCATAACACTTTTTTCCAATCTTCCTCTGTCCAATGTCCGTGTGCTTTTGCCCATATGAATCTTTTCCTTTTATTAGTCAGTCTCAGATATGGCTTTTTCTTTGCCACTCTGCCCTGAAGGCCAGCATCCTGGAGTTGCCTCTTCACTGTATACGTAACACTGGCGTTTTGCGGGTACTATTTAATGAAGCTGCCAGTTGAGGACCTGTGAGGCATCTATTTCTCAAACTAGAGACTCTAATGTACTTGTCTTGTTGCTCAGTTGTGCAGCGGGGCCTCCCACTTCTCTTTCTACTCTGGTTAGAGCCTGTTTGTGCTGTCCTGTGAAGGGAGTAGTACACACCTTTGTAGGAAATCTTCAGTTTCTTGGCAATTTCTTCGCATGGAATAGCCTTCATTTCTAAGAACAAGAATAGACTGTCGAGTTTCACATGAAAGCTCTCTTTTTCTAGCCATTTTGAGAGTTTAATCAAACCCACAAATGTAATGCTCCAGATTCTCAACTAGCTCAAAGGAAGGTCAGTTTTATAGCTCCTCTAAACCGCAAAACTGTTTACAGCGGTGCTAACATAATTTCACAAGGGTTTTCAAGTGTTTTCTAATCCTCCATTAGCCTTCTAACACAGTTGGCAAACACAATGTACCATTAGAACACTGGAGTGATGGTTGCTAGAAATGGGTCTCTATACACCTATGTAGATATTGCATTAAAAACCAGACGTTTGCAGCTAGAATAGTCATTTAGCACATTAACAATGTATAGAGTGTATTTTTGATTAATTTAATGATTGATTAATTCCCAATATCCACAGTTTTAAACGTGCCCTGAAAACACATCTCTTTAGACAGACCTATAACATTCCCTAATCTGACTCCTTTCCATGGCCCTCCTTTTAGATTAGTCATCAGAATAAGATTCCCTCACACTCCTTCTCTTCATGTCCGTCATACACGGATACTGGTTGGTAACCGGCTCATGCCGCTTTATGTTACCACCCCATGTGTATAAAAATGGCTGGACTATTGTACAGAACAAACACTATTACACTTTGTGTCTCCCTTATTTCCTCATAGATTGTAATCTCTTGCGAGCAGGGTCCTCACTCCCCAGGTTTGAATTGTAAATGAACTTTGTCACTATGTAATGTCTGATATTGTTTGTTTCATGTTCCCTCTAAATTGTAAAGTGCTGCGTAATATGTTGGCGCTATATAAAGATTATTATTTATTATTATTGTCATGGGGTTCGTTACATTAATACACGATCAACAGAGCCAGAGACGACAGGGCAACTCCAACAGGGTTTATTGCATCCAATGTTGACAGAACAAGTCACGTTCAACGCAGGAACAACACACAGTCCACAAAATAAGGTAGTCACAGGAACATCTTCAGAGTGCTGGCCTCAGCTTCAGCTCTCCTTCAGGTCTAAATCCAGAAGAAATCCTATCCTCCCCAGGACAAGCCCTTATATCCACTCAGGGGGAGGAACATCTTGGCAGTTTCTAGTCACCATCATTATAATGACTTTAGTTTGTAATCATACACTGTCTGTAAGTGAGTTGTGGTCCTTTGTGCTATGATGTGTATTGCCACAGTCAGGATGAGAACACAATGGGGAAGATAATTGGATCACCCTTGTTTGCTGGTCTGCACCTGAGCTGAATATAACTGTGGTGCCTCCTGATGACCCCCTGTGGAGAGTGGACAATGACAACACTTTGTCTTGTGGACTTCACCTCTGACTCGTCCAATTGTCCATAGGCTGGAGACACGACCTGTGGTACTTGATTAGAGAGTTATCCCTCTCTGCTGAGGACTCACAATAAACCACATATAATGCACCATCACAACCATTATTATTATTATTTATTATTATTATTATTATCTTCATTGAAAAAAACTAAGGAAATTTCTAAGTGACCCTAAACTTTTGAACGGTAGTGTGTGTGTGTATATGTGTATGTGTGTATGTGTATGTATATATATATATATATATATATATATACCCGTATTTTTCGGACTATAAGACGGACCCAGGTTTTAGACAACAGAAAAAAGGAAAAAAATTCAGATTTTACTACTTTTACAAAGAAAAAACTATTAGTGTGAGGGCTTAGTTTTTTATAATCACCGTTTTTTCCTGGTACATACGATTTTTGTTTCGTTTTTTTTTTTTTTATCCCTTTTTATTTCATTCTTTTTAGTGCTATGGTGATCAAAAGAAAACTCTTCCGGGTTTTTTTTTACGCCGTTCAAGTGACGCGAGTCAAATAATGCTATATTGTGATAATTTCAAACTTTTACGGATGCAGCGATACCAATTTATTTATTATGTTTTTTTATTTTTACATTGTGCTTTGGGAAAAGTTTTTTTTTTATTTTTTTTTTTTAACTTTTTAAGTAATTTTACTCTCCTGAAAATGTATCTAACTTATTTTTTTTTTACACATTTTATTAGTTCGCTGGTACAATACACTGCAATACATGGATGAGTTACGGAAGCAGCGTAACTCGCTGAGTTACGCTTTTTTTCGTAAACTCCCATAGTAGTGAATGGCAGTTACAGAAGCAGCATAGCGTGCTACGCTGTTTCCGTAACTACTATTTCAGTTGTATGTTTGCGTAACTCGACCCATGTAACCAGGAAGTGAAGTGGCTGGAAGACAGCGGAGCCGGGTAAGATAGAATGGGGTTTAAGGGGCCCAAATCTAGAGATAGATGCGGGTCCCAGAGGTGGGACCCGCATCTATCTGACATTTATGACCTATATCCTGTGGATATGTCATTCATGGGACAACCACTATAAATGCCACGGTCGCTTTTAAAGAGGCTCTGTGACCATATTATACGTGCCCTATCTCTTACATAATGTGATCGGCGCTGTAATGTAGATCACAGCAGTGGTTTTTATTTAGAAAAACAATCAATTTTGACGGAGTTATAACCTATTTGAGATTTATGCTAATGACTTTCTTAATAGACAAACTGGGTGTGTTTTTTTTAACTTTTTGATAAAGTGAGCATTGTAAAGAGAAGTGTATGACGCTGACCAATCAGCGTCATACACTTCTCTCCATTAATGTACTCACACACAGCGTGATCTCACGAGATCACACTTGCGGTCACTTACTTGCCCATTAATGTTACTGAAGTGTCTAGAAAGTGAATAGACATTGCTTCCAGGCAGGACGCGATGTCTATTCACAATCCCGACACTTCGGTAACATTTGTGTGGGACTTAATGACAGCAAGCGTGATCTTGCTGTGCTGTAAGTCCCACACAAACATTACCGAAGTGTCGGGATTTTGAATAGACATCACATCCTGGCTGGAAGCGATGTCTATTCACTCTCAAGACACTTCAGTAACGTTAATGTGTGAGTAAGTGACCGCAAGCGTGATCTCGCGAAATAACGTTGTGTTGGGAGTACATGAATGGGGAGAAGTGTATGATGCTCAATGGTCAACGTCATACACTTGTTTACAATGCCCACTTGGTCAATAAGTAAAAACACGGCCAGTTGTCTATTAAGAAATTCATTAGCATAAATCTCAAATAGGTCATAACTTTGAAATAAAATAAACACCGCTGTTATCTACATTACACCGCCGATCCCATTATGTAAGAGATAGAGGCTCTGTCACCACATTATTAGTGCCCTAACTAATTAAACTACCAGGAACAGTGCGATCGCTGTTCCTGGCCTTTAGAGCAGCGTGTCAGCTGCTGACACTTGCAGTGTATGGAGCAGGCTCAGCGCGTGAGCCCGCTCAAAACATCATCCCCTCCCCGCTCCATGATGTGCCAGCACATCATGGGTCGGGAAGGGTTAAGTAAGGAGCGGTCAGGGGGCCCGGTGCTGCTGGGTCCCTTGACTGCCGACTACAAGATGCAGGGACTTTTTAGCAAGATTTATTCTTGCTAAAAACTGCATTTTATAGTCCGAAAAATACAGTATATAGTGTGTGTGTGTGTGTGTGTGTGTGTATATATATATATATATATATCTATATCTAATATTGGCTCCAATCTGTGGCTTAAAAGCCAGGTTGAAAGCAAATTTTTTTTCTTAGCCACATGAAACCTCAAAAATCAGATGAAGTGGTGTGGGATGATTGTTCGATGCCTCCTGTTTGTCGACGTGCCACTCATCGCAAACTGAGAGGGACAGAATCCTTGATCTGAGAGCCCTTCGTTTGTCACTCCGGCAGATCGCTACGTTCCTAAGCAGTGATGTCAGCACTGTTTAATGTTGCGTGTCCCAGAGGCTGGGAGAACAACAACAAACGGGAATGGCAGCAAGAGGTGCGCGAAGGATAGGATGAATGGCATGTAGTGATCCATTCTGTACTGCAAGTGATATTAGACATAACATCCCAAGCCTAGGGTGGCAACCATTGTCGACACAAGCCATCGGAAAGCATTTGCACAACATTGAGCTACGAGCCAGACATCCAGCTACAGGTGTTTCATTGACCTCACGGCACCGCTCTCAAAGGCTGTCATGATGCACAGCAAGACGGCAATGGAGGCTGGAATGGAGGTCTATCCTCTTCAGCGATGAGTCACGCTTTTGTCTCGGACGCAATGATGGCTGGAGATTGGTCTGGAGACAGTAGGCAATGCCATTAAGATGCCTTCACAAGGGAACATCGTACTGGTCCTATTCCCGGGATTATGGTGTGCGGTGGCATAATGTACAGTAGCCAGACTACTCGTTTTTATATCAAGTACACTAACAGCTTGGGGTTACATTGATTTGGTCGTGGAACCAGTGGTAAAGACATTTCTCAAGTGTCGCAGAAGCCATATTTCAACAGGACAATGCCAAGCTGCATGTTGCTCGTGCTTCTTTGAGCAGCCTGCATGACCTAAATGTGCCACCATGGCCTGCAGCGTCTTCGGACTTGTCTCCTATCGAGCACATTGGGATGCCTTTGATCAGCGATTGCAAAGGGAGCTGCCAGCAGCCAATCTTGATGATTTGCATGCCCAAGTGCATTCAGCGTGGCATAACATTCTTCAGACAACCATTAATAACCTCATTGATTACATGCCAAGGCATGTAAATGCGTGTATTTCTGTGCGTGGTGCTCATACTCTATACTGAATACATCAAGATGTTTGGAATATTTTGTTAGTTTTTTTTTATAATTTACGTATCATTAACATGTCTATCGATCCTTTGATTTCCACCATTTCAAAACCTTTCCTACTTGGTGTTGCAATTTCAATGTTGAGGTATGTAGAGTGGATATAAAAAGTCTACACACCCCTGTTAAAATGGCAGTTCTTTGTCATGTCAAAAAATCAGTACGACCTGAATAATTTCAGAACTTTTTCCACCTTTTTAATGTGACCCATTGAAAACAAACTGAAGTCATTTAGTGGGGAAAAATAAAAATAACAAAACTACAATAATGTGGTTACATAAATGTGAACACCCTCTTATAATTGGGGATGTGGTTGTGTTCAGAATTAGGCAATCACATTTAAACTCCTGTTAAATAGTAGTCCGTACACAGCTGCCATTATTTAAAGTGATTCTGAGTAACCCCATATAAAGTTCATCTGTTCTATTAGGATTTCACAAATTGCCTACTGTTTAAAGCCAAATATTTAAAGTTTTCACTCATCAGTCTAGAACACCTGCTGCCCTTTTTCGGTACCCCAGCTCCAATGCGAGTTGACTAGCTTGGCTTTGTATCCATATCGAAGGTATGGCTTTTTGGCCGCAATTCTTCCATGAAGACCATTTCGGGCCAGACTTCTCCAAACAGTAGATGTGGTAGGAGAGCGTTCTACCGAGTCCCAGAGTATTGTTTATTATATTTTGTTCCTGAGTGATCTGATGAAGGCCTAATGTGGCCGAAAACGTTCATAATATATGAGTGGATTGCATAATAAAATATATTTACTACACCTAAACATGAGTGCCATTGTGATTTTTTAAAGCCACTGGTTGCATGCACTTTATCTGGGTGAATGACTTACTTTTAACTGTATTAATAATATTCATAAAAGAAGTCTTGACTGGTTTTATTTTGTGCTGATGTAACTACATTTCAGAATATTTCCGTTCAGCTGAAGTTTAATCCTGCTGTAGGGGAACACCCTTGCCTCAAGCACTAAAAATAGTTGCCAACGCTCGGCCTTAAACTGTTTTTGAAGTAGAATTTGGTTGCCTACAATCTATGTAAACAATAGGGCAATGATATAAGCAAACTAACTTTTTTGAGTAAAATAATTAAACTGTGCCAAGGGAAAGTGTTTGGCAGTCCAGGATTAGAGACCTCTGTAACAATAATAACAACAACAAAAAATACCCTGCAATCCACTTTGGGGTCCAGAAGTACTGAGGGGGCCGTATAAATAAAGGTGGCAACACTGGAAATGCGTAAAACAACACAGATCCAACATTGTCACCTGGTAGCTGCATCATAATATACGACATCATGCATCATATATAGTCGACTACGCTATTGCTTCTGGCAAAACGAGGGATCCAGTGCACAACAGAGACAAACTGAAACCACACGCACCGGCTCCGTCACCATTGAAATCAATGGTGATGGAAACCTCTGGTTTCCGTTTGTGTCTGCTCAGCGTCCTGTTCTGAAGCAAACCTCCGACGGAACGTCAGAACGGGGCCCCAACGCAGATGTGAACGAAGCCTTAGATGAATAAAGTATCAATATGGCATAGGCAATGGCAGACTATAGTTCTATTTAACCCCTTCCCGACATTTGACGTATGGGTACACCATACAAAACTAGTGTTTCCCGCATTTTGCCGTATCCATACGCCAAATGCATGGCACCGGCTCAGAAGCTGAGCTGGTGCCATCATTGCCGGATGTCAGCGGTGTATTACAGCTGACATCCGACTATAATGGCGGGGACCGAAATTAGCTTCGATCCCCGCCATTAACCCCTTAAATGCAGCGATCAAACGCGATTGCTACATTTAAGGTGTTTGCAGCTCATCGGAACCACGGCAATTTCATTGGGGTTCCGGTGGCTGCAATGGTAACCGGAGGCCTAATACTGGCCTCCCAGTCTGCCTAGCATGTAAGCTGTTCAGGACCCGCCCGGCGGCGGAGGCTGAACGGCTTCCGTAGCCGCCGGCTAGACGTCGCCGACTCAGGAGTCGGCGTCATCCGAGGTGGATGTTAGCTGTATGTTACAGCTGACATCCACCTGTAACGACAGGAACCGGAGCTTAGATGCAGCGATCGAAAGCGATCGCTGCATCTTAGCAGTTGCTAGCAGATCGCCAGCCCTGACATACAATCCGGACTGCCGACTGCTGCTATGGCAACAGGAGACACAATGGACTCCTGCTCTGCCATTATGGAAGCCGATTAGGCCCCGCCGGGAGACTAAGCCTAATCGGCTTGCTGCCCGTGAATAACTGACAGATCTAATACATTGCACTACGTAGGTAGTCTTATGTATTAGGAAAAAAATAATCTGACAGTTGGACCTACAAGTCCCGTAGTGGAACTTGAAAAAAAGCATCAAAAAGTGAAAAAAATTAAAGTTTGAAAACCATAATAAATGTTTCAAGTAATAAATTAAAACCCAATCGCCCTGTTCCCTTATCAAGTCCTTTTATTATTGAAAAAAAAGGAATAAACCATACGTATTTGGTCTCGCCGCAACCGTAACGACCTGAGGTATAAAAATATTCTATTTATTGCACGTGGTGAACAGCGTAAAAAAAAACAAAAAACTTAAAAAACTATACTAGAATTTCTGTTTTTTTTTGTCACTTTGCCATACAAATATTGGAATAAAAAGTGATCAAAAAGTCGCACGTATCCAAAAAGGGTACCTATAAAAACTATCGCTCGTCTCGCAAAAAACAAGCCCTCATACAGCTCCGTCGACTAAAAAGTTATGATTCTTACAACTTGGCGACAGAAAAAAATACATTCTTTTTACAAAAGTAATTTTATTGTTCAAAACGTTATAAAACATAAAAAAGTGCTCTAAATTAGTTATCGCCGGAATCTGACTGACCCGCAGAATAAAGTTAACATGTAATTTATAACGCATGGTGAATGCTTACAAACTTAAAAAACTATGCCAGAATTGCGTTTTTTTTGGTTACCTGGCCTCCCAAAAAATAGGATAAAAAGTGATCAAAAAGTCGCATGTACCCCTAAATGGTACCAATAATAACTACAGCTCGTCCTGCAGAAAAACAGCCCTTTTACCACTATGTCTATGAAAAAATTAAATTAGTTAAGGCTCCAATAAGTCAGGAAATAAAAAAAAATATGCGGTTGTGCAGGTCCGAGGGGAACATTTCTTCTCTTTCAAGAGGCGATTTATCAAGGCCCTAAAATTAGGGAACCAGGAAGGGTAGGGCCCAAACATATCCGCTGGAAGCGACAGTGCCCGTATTATACCAGGACAACACTTTCCCAGCAAAATTCCCCAAACTGCAAAGGTGCGGAGTGTGGACCAAAAGGGGGATAATAAAGGACATTTATCAATGCGACACTGGCCTGTGCAGAAAGGACGCAATACACGTTCGTGTGAATCCAGCCTAATAGTAAGTAATCCCATCATGTTTTTCAGTCATAATGGGTTAATGTGTGAGGTACATGATGGAGTTAATTACTATTAATGTGAAGAACATGGAGGTTAAATTCATCGCACCTCGCACCTCACATTAATAAGTGAAAGAAAGCAGTGTTTAATTTTTTACAGCGTACACATCATAAATGATGCAAAAAAATTGTTGTTATTGCAGGTTATTACGGCCGCGCCAATACCGAATGTGTGAATATTTTATGTATTGAGACTTATTTTTATGTTTATTGTAAAAAAAGGTGTATTTTTTTTATTTTATTTAACATTAATTTGTTTTTACTTTATTTTTAAATTTTAATGTACTGACATATATCAGATATGTGCCAGTACATTAGCCTGTGTACGGATAGTACACAGGCAGTTGTTAGGACATACCTAAGTATGCCCTAACAACAGGAAATATGGTAGGACAGCCCTGGGGTCCGTCAATAGACCCTGGGCTGTCTGCCCATATATGGTATGGCCCTCTATCGCGTCACAGGAATTCCCTGTGACTCGATCCATGGGCATCCCCCTTCTCATTTTCTCCTGAATGCTGCAGTCAGCTTTGATGGCAGCATTCAGGGGCATAACGGCGGAGATGAGAGGTTTCTCTGATCTCCGCCGTTATAGAGGGGGGCTGCGGCTGTGTAATACAGCCTTTGCCCCGCTCCTGACAGGAAGTACGTGCGCGGTCAGCATGAGGTGATGCGGCCCGAGCTGCACTAATGAGCGGCGGTTCAGGCACTGAAGACAGAACATGGGGGTATTTTGCAGTGCGGCCGCCATGTTCTGTCTTCAGTGCCGCCGCTCATTAGTGCAGCGCCGGCCGCATCTCATCATCCTGACCCCGCGCACTTTTTATCAGGACTCAGGAGCAGGGCAATGGCTGAATTACACAGCCGTTCCCCCGCTCTCATACATTCATGTATTACTATACTTAGCTGTGCGGCTGCGCAGCTAAGTATCGAAATACAGGAAATAGTGGTATCGAACCGTTTGGGGATGCAGAGTATCAAAACAGTATCGAAGTTTCGGTGCATCGTGCATCCCTATCTGCAAACCATTCCTGCTAAATTTGAGCTCCAAAAGCCAAATGGCGCTCTTTCCCTTCTAAGCCCTGCCGTGTGTCCTAACAGCCGTTTATAACCACACGTGGGGTATTGTTTTACTTGGGAGAAATTGTTTTACAAATTTAGCAGTGCTTTTTCTCCTTTAGTCTTTGTGGATATGAGAAAAAAATCGCTAAACCTACATTTTCTTTGAAAAAAATGTAGATTTTCATTTTCACGGTCTACTTCCAATAACTTCTGTAAAAAACCTGTGTGATCAAAACGCTCACTATACCCCTAGATAATTTTCTTGAGGTGTGTAGTTTCCCAAATGGTGTCAATTTTGGGGATTTCCACTGTTTTGGCACCGCAAGAGCCCTTCAAACCTGACATGATGCCTAAAATATATTCTAATAAAAATAAGGCCCCAAAATCCACTAGGTGCTCCTTTGCTTCTGAGGCCGGTGCTTCAGTCCAGTAGCATGCTAGGGCCACATGTGGGATATTTCCTAAAACTGCAGAACCTGGGCAATACATATTGAATTGCATTTCTCTCTTAAAACTTTGTGTTACAAAAAAAATGGATTAAACATTTTCATTTTTTTTTTTTTTGTATTTCACATTTTTTTTTTTCAACAAAGAAAGTAAGGATACAGAAGGGAAAAAAGGGGAGACAAGGGTACAAAAACAAAATCTGAGCACAATGCGAGATGTCCACAGTTAACTCTACAAGTCTGTTTGATTTCCAAAATTGCCACTATTTCGAAATACATCTACCAGTGTTAATATATATAGACTTGCATCAGAAAATTAATATCTCTTTCCGACATTTCCCACTACCCTCCTGTCACCCCCCAGCAATAGACCATCTGTGACGATAGTCAAGAATCAGATTACAGAAAAAGAACGATAAAAAGGAAAGAAAAAAGGGAAACAGAGAAGATTAAAAGATATGAGGGAAGAGGTGAGTCTTCTCTCCCAGCTCTCTCCCCCCCCCCCCCCCCCCCCCGCAGCACGTATCTTCAAACCAAATATTCTAAGAGCTCCCAGCATCATTCCCCACTTGTTCACCCATGGCTTCTTTGTACCTGTCTGAGCTACAAAATTCAAGCCAGTAGATCCATGTTTTCCGGAATCTACCTGCTTGTTCAGGAGAGTAATGGATCAACTCCTCCATTCTCCGAATATCTTGTACCCGCTTCAACCATTGTCTAATCGATGGAGGCTCAGAGGACTGCCATTTCGCTGGAATACATGCTTTAGCTGCATTTAACAAGTGTCTCACCAGCGATTTCTTATACGTCCCTATGGAGATGTCATGATGGTGTAACAAAATCCACGCCGGATCGTCCCCCAGGGCGAGTCCCGTAATCTCAAATATGACGTCTTGTACTTCTGCCCAAAAGGAGCGAAGACTGTCACAGCCCCAAAATATATGTAGTAGTGTACCTTCTTCCCTGCCACATCTCCAACATAGATGAGAGACCTCAGGAAACATTTTGTGAAGCGCATGTGGGACTCTGTACCACCGGGATAATATTTTATAATTCGTTTCTTGATAAGCATTACTAATAGACGCTTTATGTGAAAGGAGCATGACCTTCTCTTTTTGTTCTTGCGTTAGGGAGATCTGGAGATCACGCTCCCATTTCCCGATAAACGGTGGCGTGAAATCTTCTACCGGAGAAATCAGTATACCATAAGTTTTAGACAATGCTCATTTCACATGTCCCGTCTGGGAACACAGTGTTTCAAACTGGGTTAGTCTGCGATCGTAGGCAGTAGGTGCCGGTATATGAGCCAAGTAGTGAGATAGCTGTAAGGTCTGCCACTGTGATGCTACCGGCATACCCTCAGGTCCAGCGAGTTCTCTCTCGCGTAGCCAAATCGCCTGTCTACGAAAGTGACTAATCCTAAAATGACCCTGTTGAAGCCAGGTCTTAAATGTCACTTCTGATAATCCTGGTCCAAATTCTGGTGTCCCCAGGACCGGCGCGAGCGGCGAAGGGGTCGATGAAACCCCTTCCCGTCCCCGCACCCTCCTGAACACCTGTAGTGTTGGATATATAGTAGGGTGGTCCCTCAGGGATTTTAGGTAAGACATAGGTATCCATGGCAAGCATTTCAGTGGGAAATCCGTAAAGCCTTGTTCCACATTTATCCAATCTTTAAGAAAAGCATGGCGGCACCAGTCGACTATCCTAGTCAAGTGTATGGCCTGATAATATTGCTCTACATCAGGCAGCCCAATCCCTCCACGCCTCTTGGCAAGCACTAGAATTCTCCTCTGCAATCTCGGCGGTTTATCCGCCCATATAAAGGAAGTGATGTATTGATATACGGTTTTAAAAAAGGACGTAGGTAATTTAATTGGTAATGCCTGCATCGGGTATAGGAATCTGGGTAACACATTCATCTTAATAATACTCACTCTCCCAAACCATGAGAACATCCCCCTTGTCCATTGGGCCAAATCAGATCTCAATGTTTGTAACAGAGGTAGGAAGTTTAGCTGGAATGTCCGATCTATATTGGCCGGCAATTGGATACCCAGGTATTTGATCGATTCCCGCGCCCATCTAAAGGAAAAACTAGCCCGTAGGGAATTCTCTAGATCATGTGGAATATGTAACATCATCGCCTCCAACTTCTGAAAGTTGATTTTCAGGTTGGACATCAGGCCATACTCTCGAAATTCCTTCATGAGATTGGGCATTGAAATGTGAGGAGAGGTCACAAAAAATAGCAGATCATCTGCATAAGCCGCCACCTTGAAAACTTTACCCCTCATGGTTACGCCACTCACATTAACATTGCCTCTGATCTTACATAGAAAAGGTTCCAGAGCTAAGGCGAAAAGCAGGGGTGAAAGAGGGCATCCCTGTCTTGTCCCGTTATGAATCATAAACGGGGAAGAATAAGTACCATTCACTCTCACAGAAGCCGAAGGCGATGAGTACAGTGCCCCCACCCAGGAGCGCATGTTAGGTCCTAATCCCAGATGTTCCAAATAAAAATGGCCACCCAACTCGGTCAAAAGCCTTTTCCGCATCTGTGGATAAGATGACAGCAGGGCTCCTTTGTGAGTTGACCCAATGGACAAGGTTGAGAGCCTTAGTCGTATTATCTCTCGCTTCCCTTGACGGGATGAAGCCTGTTTGGTCTCCGTGAATTACGGTAGTCATCAATGGAGCTAGCCGATTCGCCAGTATATTAGAAAACAATTTCAGATCTACATTGAGTAACGAAATCGGTCTATAACTGGCACATGAGGAGGGATCCTTGCCATGCTTCGGGATAACCACTATGGTAGCCCTCAAAGAATCTGAGGGAACCGAGCTGCCTGGTGATATCGCATTAAGAGCTCCCAAAAAGCCATCTGCTAACTGATCTAGGAACATTTTATAATAACCAACCGACAGTCCATCCGGACCTGGGGCCTTACCCTTTTTTGTATCCTGCAATGCTCCAGAAAGTTCTTCATGAGTGATTGGATGATCTAAAGTGTCACATGCATCGTCAGGTAGTCGTGGAAAACTTGAGGAGGATATATATTCCTGTATGGCTACCTTAGTGGGAGGAGAATGAGGTGTTAATTGGTATAGGGAGGAGTAGAATTCCCGAAAGGATCGTGCGATCTCCCTCGGAGAGGTTATCTTTACCCCTGTATGGGAAGTAATATGAGGAACATAAGCTGAAGCTCTCTGGGTTCTTAAAGCATTTGCCAGTATTTTCCCCGGTTTATTTCCATACTCATAAAATATTCTCCGACACTTAACTAATGTGGCTTTAGCCTTAACTTCATAAAGAGCTCGAAGTTCTTCTCGAAGAGACCACAAGACTCCCCTTGTTTCTGCTGTCTGACAATGTTTATGTTTGACCTCTACTTCGCTAATCTTAGTCAACAGGTCACTTGTTTTTGCCACTCTCTCTCTCTTGAGCCGCGCCCCCCACTTTATGAAAAAAGCTCTTATGTAGCATTTATGGGCCTCCCATAATATGAGCGGATTTGCTACCGATCCAGTATTGGTAGCGAAGTAGAGCTCCAGCTCACGGTGAATTTCAGATTGAGCCTCAGGGTGTTGAAGTAAAAACTCGTTGAGTTTCCACCGACCTTGTGCCTGTGAGGGCGGGGCGAAAGAGGAGAGCGCAATTGGCGAATGATCCGACAAAGGAGATGTGTGAATGTCTGCCCCCCCTACGCTATCTAGATGGAAATGACTGATGAAAAAATAGTCTATTCTGGAGAACATATCATGGGTTGCTGAGTAATATGAGTAATCCCTCGCTCCCGGGTACAGAGTCCTCGATACGTCCACTAGTTGGTGATCATGAATAATTTTCCTAATGGCGCTGAGTTGAGAGTAAGGAAGATGGGATGCACCCCTTGAGACGTCAAGGTGAGGTTCCATTGCTACATTAAAATCTCCTCCAACTATAATCATGCCTTCCCCAAAAGTCTGGAGCTGTTCCAAATATGCAGCTAGAGCGGCTGATTGTCCCGTGTTCGGTAAGTATAAGTTAGCTAGTGTGACTACCTGTGAGAATAGAGTGCCCTTGACAAACAGAAATCTACCCTGAGGGTCTGCTAGCGAATCCGTGTAAATCCAAGGTACATGTTGTGCAATGAGAATACTCACACCCCTAGATCTGGAGTCCTCTGAGCAACCATGATAGCAATATGGAAAACGTCTATTGGAAAACCGTGGTACCTTATCTTTCCGGAAGTGTGTTTCCTGAAGAAACGCCACCTGGGTTTTAAGTCTCCACAGTTCAGCGAGAATCATGGCGCGCTTCTCCGGTGTCCTCAGACCTCGGACATTGTAGGAGAGCAACTTCGTATCCGTGTTCATGGTTCCCAAGTGCTGCGAGGGAAGAAACCGAAGGGAGGAAAGAAGAAGAAGGAAAGAAAAGAAAACAAAAATAGAAATCAAAGACAGATACGTATATAAGAAAAAACAGGGAAATCTCTAAGGAAGGTTAAAGAAACCGAGGATACTCAGCCAGTGAGACACCTCGGAGGGAATACCTATAGGGGAGAGTTGGTAAGGAATCTAAGGAAGTGGAGACCACCTCCCGTGTAGTTATCTGCAAATAGTACACTTTCAGCGAACCCTAACACCCACCTCCAAGCTCTATTAGTAATTTACCAGGGGGATCAATGAAGTGATGCTACTTCAAAACTTGTAAAAATAAAGGTAAAACCCAGCTCCGAAGGAATCTCAAACCACTTCTCAGCCCTGGCTAACCCGTTTCCGCCAATAGGCCCATAAACTCCACAATGAGTCTAACCCTATGTACTAGCTTTTGCAGCGACCCACGTGATAACATAAGGCCCCTTCACCCTTTGCAATGGAATCCTGTAATTTCTCTCATCCCCAGGGGGTGTTTATGAACGTACACCGTTATCCAACACAAACCTCTCCATACTCAATAAGTCCCAACTACTAAATCCTAACTCAACTATGTGGCATAATCCTATGCATATCCCATCAAATGACGCACCATGATCCTTGAGGCCCGCATTATCCAGCTGCGTTTGGGAATCTATCTCTTCCCCCCCTACACACATGCGGCCCGCTCAGTGATTTGTTCTGAGAGAGATATCTAGCCACTAGAAGAACATTTTTAGGGGATTATTCCTTCAGTATGACTCCATTTATAAGGATACGTTATCTGACCATCTAGGCATTCGATCAGGAAACCAAACATTTGCACCAGGTTGAACAGGGAGTCCCGTGTCATGTGAAATCATGGCTCCACTGCACGGCCAAACAATCACAGATCTTGGATTCCCTTCTATGGCAGTTGTTGCCTCGCCGGTCTGATGCGCTGCGGTCTGGGTTCAAGAGGGTTGAAAGGGCGGTTTCTGCTGCGTCTTGCAGGACGATAATTCACGGATGCCGCAATCCAGTCCGGAATGGCGCTCGGGGGGACATCCAGGAAGACAAAAAGGGCGGGCAGATCTTGTGGTGAATGAATAGCAATCACCAAGCCTTGTTTCTTGACGATAAGGTGGAACGGAAACCCCCACATATATGTCGCTTCAGCCTCTCTGATGATATCCAGTAGTGGTCGCATCACCCGTCTCATATGCAGTGTACGAGCTGATGGGTCCGGTAAAATATGAATTTCAGCCCCTCTAAATTTCACTTGGCCCATGGTGCGCATCTTACGCATTAAATTTTCCTTCACTGTAAAGTAGTGAATCCTACATACAATGTCCCGTGGACGATCCGGATCTACTGACACCGGGCCCAGCGCTCTGTGTACCCGATCCAGTTCTATATGATTTCTCAGTGGCTCTCCCAGAATACCGTTAAACAGTTCTGCAACTATTGCGCGTAGATTATGGCCTTCCTTATCCTCCGGGAGTCCCCTAATACGGACATTATTGCGCCTGTTGCGGTTCTCCAGATCATCATGGTCCAGAGTCCTAGCTTGAATCAATGCATGTTGTGAGCGCAGTTGGACCTCCAACCTATCTAGTCTGTCGCCATGAGAAGATGTCTGTTGCTCAATGGCTGAGACTGGAGAGCACATCTGCTCAATGGTACGGTTCACCTCCTCTAAACACGTACGTTGCATTTTCTCCATTCTTTCTAACATGGTGTCAAAAAAGTTCTGTGATGGGAGATGCTTAAGGGCTTCCGCCAGATCTAATCGTGTTAGTGGAGTTAATGGCGTCTCCATGCAAGGCGGGGAGACAGGGCCCGGTGACCAAGAACTTCCCTCATGGGATCTCTCCAGACTGGGGCTGATAGCTGGGGCACTCTCCAGGGGTTTATAAGGAGTAGACACACCTGATAGCTCGTGGGATTGTGCTGATGTCGACGCTCCCAGTCGTTGAGGCGTTCCACCTGTAGCTGCGGCCGCCATGTTGGCTTCTTCCTGCTTCTGAGATACACGTGGCCATAGGAAGCGAGACAGTGAGGATGCCGGAATATTTTTATCCACGGTCTTCAGAGGCTTCCCTCGGGGCATAACGCGAGGTACCGGGTTGTTTGTAAGTCGCTGTTAGCGTTAATATCACAGGTCGGTGGGAGCTCCTGAGAATGCGTCCTCCTTCCTCACATGCCGAGAACACGCCCCCCAAAATGGATTAAACATTAATTTCTGCAAAAAAAAAAAATATGAGATTTGTAAATTTCACCTCTACTTTGCTTTAATTCCTGTGAAACGTCTAAAGAGTTAAGATATTTTCTAAATGCTGTTTTGAATACTTTGAGGGGTGAAGTTTTTAAAATGGGGTGACTTATTGGGGGTTTCTAATATATAAGGCTCTCAAAGCTACTTCACAACTGAACTGGCCCCTGTAAAATAGCCTTTTGAAATTTTCTTGAAAATGTGAGAAATTGCAGCTAAAGTTCTAAGCCTTGTAACGTCCTAGAAAAATAAAAGGATGTTCAAAAAACGATGCCAATCTAAAGTAGACATATGGGGATGTTAATTAGCAACAATTTTGTGTGGTATAACTGCCTGTCTTAAAAGCAGATGCATTTAAATTGAGAAAAATTCTAATTTTTGCAATTTTTCGCAAATTGTTGGTGTTTTTCATAATTTAAATACTGAACATATCGAGCAAATTTTTCCAGTAACATAAAGTCCAATGTGTCATGAGAAAATAATCTCTGAATCGCTTGCATAGGTAAAAGCATTCCAAAGTTATTACCACATAAAGTGAAACATGTCCTATTTGAAAAATGAGGCTCTGTCACGAAGGTCAAAAGTGACCAAAGCGGGAAGGGGTTAATATATATAATCAATACATCTCTGTAAGTAGAACGTCCATCTAGCACCCTACACGTATCGCTGCCTCCTGCATCATTCTCCGGTCAATACCATTGCGCTATATTCAATGTTGTATTAAAACTTTATTCAGCTTGGGCAGACAGCTTACTTTGCATTCATTACTAATGTCCATAGAGGAGATGTTGTTTTTTTTCTCCTTATGGATAACCAAGTGAGAGACAGTTTTTTTTTTTTTTTTTTGTTTTTTTTTTAATGCATTGTAGTTTACATGTGCTTGTACTTAGAGTCTAAAACTTTCTGTATATTTTTTTACATTGACATTGGAGTGCAAGTGCTTTTCCTACAGTCTCTTCCTTCTCTTGGGTATATTTTGCACATTTGTTCATAGTGTGTTGCACCCAGGTACTGACATATTAGCAATGGCCGCCATTGTCTGTATATACTGTAGTGTTAACACGACATGTGACTGTGCAATGGTGATCTCAGTGGTGTTCACCGCTTTAGCAAGTGATTGGCTACAGCGGTCATGTGCCATCACTGGAGCAGGAAGAACAGAAACCAGCAGGGGGACCTGATAAGCTTTAGCACAGGAGCTGCAGGGGATTGGTAAAATTAATATTACTACTTTTTGTTATTTTATTATATTTTTGTAATAAAATTTTAAATTTAGATGTCTGGATAACGTCGTATTTTGTTGTCTTGATTATAATTTTTTTGGGTGGTGGAATGCAGAAAAACATTTGTAATTTTTTCCATTGCAATCCTCGGGATGAACGCTGCCTGATGCTCTTATGGGGGATTCTGGCCTGGGGAAGCTTCCGGAGGTATATGTTTAAAGTAAACCTCTGACGAATGCCATACAGTGGCATCCGTCACATAGAAGCTCCCATGTTTCAAAAAAAGTATACCATGCGTTATCAATTTTTTTTCTTGATCCCTCGAGATGGAATAGCGTAGTCTCCTACGTTATTCTATCCTCGAAAAAGAAAGGTACACCGATGTATACAAGCCCGATGGGAGTACAAAAGGACGTTGTTTTTGGCATCCGTTAAGCTGAACGTGTCCATAGGGCTCCAATAGCTTAAGTCTGGAGCATTCCTGACGTACATGCTAAACGGAGGTTAAAAACACAATGTGAATGAGGCCTAAGACGTTTTCTGAGGTCTTCTGAAAATTGTTTTTCTTGATGCATAGTTCACACAAACCAATCTTACTTGAGAAGAACAGATGTGTCAATAACCAGGCTTTGTGTGCCTTTATTTAATGGGCAAAGCACCTGTGAAAACCACACTTCCAATCTCCTATCTTTAATTGAAACACTTTTTGCCAATTCACTATTGGAGAAGTAATTAACACAGAGGTTGCCTTACTTTTTCTCCCTGCACTGTGGATGCATTGTGACGTTCGCATCTGTTTGTGTGTCATTACTTTAGTTTGAATGCGTTTGCTGTAATTGCTAAATTGTTTCCAGATACATGCACGTGTAAGTGGGCTGAGTGTATCTGTTTAAATTTAATAGGGAAATGGGTAAAGTGGCATCTCTGACTCTATTATTTTTCTGAGGAACAAAGTATCAGACATCATAAAATCCAAGCTGTCAGAGACTTGGTGGAGCATCCCTGTAAAATCTAATGTGTATAGCGAGCTTAAGGCTAGGACTACATGACGATATGTGTCTCATGAAATCATGATTGAACGACTTTTTTGGGGCATGATTTGCGTTCAAGCCGCACACTACAGCACCTCGCAATTTGTTTTTTTTCTTGAATGTCATTTCCTTATACCTGTTGGACACAAGTCAGAAGTGAATGAAAGTTAGAATTTGAATTTTTTTTTGCTTGTTTGAGCAGAGCAGGTTCTTGGCTCAACATTCATATACCGGTATTTATGAGACCGTGGTGTTTATCCATTTAAGGGAGTCCTACTATTGTCCTATCAAAGCGTTTTATTATTACAATGAAATTTGGATTTAAAACGTTAGTTGTTTAATTTATTATCAAAGTGTGAGCTAGCACTGTTGTCTGTCTCAACATTATGGCTCATATAAAGAAGCTATTACTATAAGCGTGGTCTTATGTACATGCACTATTCACAAGGAGCATTTTGTCACCTGTTTTTCTGTGATTGACATTGCAAGTGGTTGTGTATATGTATTATGATCTTATTTTTCTTTATTTGTTCCCATTAAACTTTTAGGCACGATTTGAAATGGTCTAATACTTGCCACAATGAACACAGAGGAAGCCCCACAAACAGGCTTGCAAACCAACGCAGAGGATGGCTTGGTGGTTTGTCCTAATGCTGAAGCAGAGGAAACCTCTTTGCAAATGGCTTCTGACAAGAATGAGAACAAACTAAATAGAGACCAACCCTTGAGTAGGAACACTGAGATCAGCCTTCAAAATAGAGATGCCCAGGATAGCATTAATAATAATGAAAACTGCAACATAATGTGTGGTCAACTTAGCTGCAGGAAGAGCTGTGAAGAGGATATTACAGTGGTGGAAAGCTTAGCATCTGCTCCTCTGTCCGCCAAGGACAGTGCCTCCACTAAAGGAAAACGTATGGCTGGAAGACGCAGTAATAGAAATAAGAAAACACCAAATGGAAAATCCACAGGTAGAATCATAAGGGGTGTTGAAAAAGGGGGAAAAAAACCTATAACGCAAATGTTTTATAAAATTGCAAAAAAAACCAAAAAAAAAAACACTACTCGCCGATCCAGCTCTTCTGGTCTTTGTTTCCAAGCTGCCAGCAATGACGGGCCATAATTATTAGCATAATAGGGTAATTTTTTTTTTTTTTTACAATCATTTTTGCGCCATTCGAACTAATAGTGTAGCCGACTTGTCTACATGCTATTCTACCTTGAAAGCAGGCAGCCTTGTAATACAGTTTAACTTTAAAGAGGCTCTGTCACCAGTTTATAAGTGCCCTATCTCCTACATAATCTGATCGGCTCTGTAATGTAGATAACAATGGTTTTTATTTTGAAAAACGACCAATTTTTGAGCAAGTTTACGAACAATTTTAGATTTATGCTAATTCATTTCTTAATGCCCAACTGGGCGTTTTTAACATTTGACCAAGTGGGCGTTGTAAAGACAAGAGTATGACGCTGACCAATCAGTGTCATACACTTCTTTCATTCCAGCCCAGCTTCCTTCACTGCACAGCGTGATCTCGCTGGTAAAGTTTCTGTGGGACTTACTCACACAGCACAGCGTGATCTTGCTGGGCTGTGAGTACAGATGGAAATGAATGACAGCACAGCGTGATCTCGCGAGATCACACTGTATGAGTAAGTCCCACAGAAACTTTACCGAAGTGTCGGGAGTGTGAATAGACATCGCATCCTGGCTGGAAGCGATGTCTATTAACTCTCAAGACACTTCAGTAACGTTAATGTGTGAGTGTGTGACTTGCACATCATGATCTAGAAAGACCACTATGTGCCGAGTAAATGAATGGAGAGAAGTGTATGACGCTGATTGATCAGCGTCATATACTTCTCTCCACAACGCCCACTTGGTCAAAAAGTAAAAACACGCCCAGTTGGGCATTCAGAAAGTCATTAGCATAAATCTAAAATAAGTCATAACTTCGTCAAAATTGATCGTTATTCTAAATAAATAACACTGCTGTAATCTACATTACAGCGCCGATCATATTATGTACAAGATAGGGCACTTTAATGTGGCGACAGAGCCTCTTTAAGTCAAGAGTCAACGCAGCTGTCTACCAGGACATTTTAGAGCACTTCATGCATCCCTCTGCTGACAAGCTTTAAAGGAGATGCTGATTTCATGGCACCTGCCCACACTGCCAAAAGTACCACTACCTGGTTTAATAACCATTGGCCAGCAAACTCACCTGACCAAAACCCTTTAGAGAATCTATGGGGTATTGTCAAGAGAAAGAGGAGAGACACCAGACCCAACAATGCAGACGAGCTGAAGGCTGCTAACAAAAGCATAACACCTTAGCAGTGCCACAGGGTGATCGCCTCCATGTCACGCCGCATTGATGCAGTAATTCATGCAGAGTCGGAGCCCAGACCAAGTATTGTGTGCATATACTTTTCAGTAGACTAACATTTTGGTATTAAAAAATCATTTTTGAAATTGGGCTTATATAATATTTGCATTTTCTGAGACACTAAATATTGGGTTTTCATGAACTGTCACCATTTCATCAACATTTGAAAAAAAAAAAAACAAATGCTGGAAATAGATGAAAAAGTGAAACTCCTATTAAATAGATTCAATTGAAATACTGCAATAAATTAACTTTTTGATGATATACACATTATATACAGGGTGGGCCATTTATATGGATACACCTAAATAAAATGGGAATGGTTGGTGATATTAACTTCCTGTTTGTGGCACATTAGTATATGGGAGGGGGGAAACTTTTCAAGCTGGGTGTTGACCATGGCGGCCAAAGTTAATGTGTGAGTAAGTGACCACACAGCATGATCTCACGAGATCACGCTGTGCTGTGAGTACAGAAGGCCATGAATGTAGAGAAGTGTATGACGCTGATTGGTCAGCGTAATACACTTCTCTTTACTACGCCCACTTGGTCAAAAATTAAAAAACGCCAAGTTGGGCATTCAGAAACTAATTAGCATAAATCTAAAATTTTTCATAACTTGATCAAAAATAATCGTTTTTCAAAATAAAAATCACTTATCTACATTACCACGCAGATCAGCTTATGTAGGAGATAGGGCACTTATAAACTGGTTACAGAGCCTTTTTAAACCCCTTTGGCTTTGCTTTGAGATTCATTTTGCTGGGAACCGCAATATTCTAAACAAGGAGCCTTTTTTTAAAAATTAGTAACCATTTGCTTAGAATGATATGTCAGATTTTTAGTAACAATCCAGCAATCCAGTGTCAAATGGGTTTAAGCGCTTTATATAGCCCTTTCTTTCTCAGTGGGGGGGGGGGGGTCTGAGTTCACAAACTAAGGGCTTATTCAGACGAACGGGATATACGTCCGTGCAATGGCATGATTTTCACGCGCGTCGCACGGACCTATATTAGTCTATGGGGCCGTGCAGACAGTTGCGTGATTTTTACGCAGCGTTGGTCCGCTGCGTCAAAGTCACGACATGTCCGTTCTTTGAGCGTTTTTCGCGCATCAAGCACCCTTTGAAGTCAATGGGTGCGTGAAAACCACGCATGCCACACGGAAGCACTTCCGTGGGACAAGCGTGATTCGCGCAACAGCTGTGAAAAGGATGAATGAAAACAGAAAAGCACCACGTGCTTTTCTGTTTACAAACATCCAAATGGAGTGTCATAATGATGGCGGCTGCGCGAAAAGCACGCAGCCGCGCATCATACGGGACTGACACATGCAGCTATCAAGTTCGTTTTTTGTGCGCGCAAACGCACACGCTCGTGTGAATCCGGCCTTAGTGATATTCTGATATTGTTGTCGCCTTTGAACTAGCTTATTAGAAACTCATGCTAAAAGTTATTATAAGCTCATCCTTAACCACTTAGTGACTACCAATATGCCTTTTCACGGCTGTCACTATAGGGCCTTAGGCTAGGCCATCACTTTTTCACACGGCAGCCTAGTCTAAGTCCTGCATGGGTGTTCCGTGCAGGCTGGAGCAGGTGCTCACGGCCGTTTAAACCCTTAAATGCTGGGGTCGCTATTAACCTATTGCGCTGTCTCTATCACCCAAAGGCACGTCCTAACAGATTGTCTGTCAGTTTTACACTGACAGGCAATAATGCTTTTGCTATACGTAGTATACCAAAGCATTATAGCAGCGATCAAAAGATCGCATTGTGAAGTCCCCTAGTGGGACTAAAAAAATAAATCAAAAAAAGTTGGACTGGGGACAGAAGTTAGAGCAGTTGCTCTAAAAAGTTAATGTGCATATAAGGAGTAAAGTGATAATCACTGCCACGGAGCTGAAAAATTAAAACCGTGTTAGATTAAGGTGAGGCTACACCTCATTACTGTTCTTCGTTGATGACTGCAAATTTCATGTGACAGACTCCCTTTTTAAAGGGGTTGACTGCAAGTGTTCTCATCCTGCTCTCCTTATTCTCTGTTATCTTACCTCCCCCCTTGACTGTCAGCACTATGAGCTATCTGCTTTCAGTGTGAGCCATCTTTATTATTATTATTATTATGATTGCTGTTATGTTTTTCTTTGTACGGCTCACACTGAGAGCAGATCGCACTGACTCTCCATTCACTATCTATGAGACAGCCAGAGATAGGTGAGCGCTATACTCTTCTAATCTCCGGCAGTGCAATAGGAATGAATGGAGCAGCAGGGAGCATGCTCGACATGCCGCTTCATTTGTTCAGGAACGAGACCCCCTTTCGTGATCAGTCGTCGGACCCCCCACTGTTCAGCATGTTATCACCTATCATTTGTTTAGGAGGGAACGTTTAATCTTGGGACAACCTGTTTAATTCTACATTTCCTAATCAATTAGGCGCGTTTTCGGTCATCGGACAACCCCTTTAAAACATATAAGTTGATCATTAGTTTCTTAAAACTTTTGACTGTAAGCAGAACGTGTCTAAGGCAGCGCTCTGTTCTAGGAAAGGCACTTTACAGATCTATGTATGTATCCCACAGGAGCTGAGATATTGGTACCAGTGGGCTCCCCCTTACCCTACAGCCAGTCCCTGAAATCCGCTCTACACATTATAAAATATCTGCGAGTGTTCAGTTGACCGTTATTTCTCCAGACTATCCTATAAACATGCAGGATCGGCTGAGTGTATTTTTTTTTTTTATACACTTACCCCTCAAAAAACATTTACAAAAAGGTCCAGAAACACCTACATACATTCATAACCTTTCTCAGGAGGATTGGTATAGTTCCGTGATTTAGTCAGTGTGTGGCGCTGTTTTCATTTCTTTGATAGCCAGCATTACATAATTCCACTCTAATGTCAGATAGATTAGTAAGGTAAACCTTTAGTTCTATAAAATTATTTTAAATAGCTTGTAGAGTCTAAACTTAAATTAATCATTGCCCTCAATACCGTTAGACCACTGGTGTATTTTTAGATTCAACATTGCAGATCTTTCGACCCAGTGATTATTTCATTGCTGCTTAGTACATGGCAGTACTGCAATCATAGGAATCACGCGAATCCTAGATGTATAAAAATATCACTTGACGGAGGTCATAAATGAGTGGGGCATTTGCAAATATAACGATTTCTTAACTACGTATGTAAACCTGGCATTACTGTACAAACATCCACTGGCAGAGTTATTTTGTATTGCTGTCTCCCACTTGGCTGTAAATCCCCCCTCAAAAACTCCCCTCTGCCAATCTAACAATACCACTTAGCTCTATGCTCATCAGTATCTTGTTTTACTCCTTGTCCTCATTCTATCACCTGGTTTAAGCACATGTTCTCCTACCTTAGGACAGCAGTGGGAGCAGGGGCATAGCCCGTTGCAAAGGTTTTTCTTGCGGCCCCCCCAAACTTCTCATGGCCGATGGCCCGCAGCTTTCAGCTGCATCGCTGGGTCTCCTAAGTGACCCAATGATGCAGCACTAGCAGCCAGGGGCGTCACTAAGGTCTTGAAACGTCAGGGGAAATAGCCCCAATACATATACCCCCCCCCTCCCAAAAAAAATTGTGTGTGCATGTATGTATATGTGTATATAGGAGACCGCATATCTGTAGCACTACAAACCTATAGCTATGGATAGGATTAGATATAGTGGCTCAGCAGACAGTATCACACATGATTGGATTAGTTAGTGGCTCAGCAGACAGTATATCACACGATAGGATTAGACATAGGAACTCAGCCCACTGACATTGCGGCTCCAGCGCTGGACCCAGGAAAGGTAAGAATAATAATTGTTTTTCCTTTTTATGTGTTACTAATTATTGTTTGTTTTTTTTTTTTTTTACAACTTCGGTTGTTGGACTACTTTAATAACGGCATATTTTTTTTTAATTCTCAATAAAATGGATAACGAGGGTTGTGTGTGGGATTTTTATTTCACTGAAATATTTTTTCTATGTCTTTTTATTTTTCTAAACTTTATTACTACAGCCTTATTAATAGCTGCTGGCCGATTGACATAGTCCATTACTAAGGCGGGGCTTAATGTTAGCCATGAAGCGGCTAGCACTAACTCCCATTATTACCCGGGTACCCACCGCTACCAGGAAGAGCCAGGTACGATCCAGTACCCGAACATCTATAATGTTGGAGGGGCATCGGCGCGGCCACAGGCTGGTATTATTAGGCTGGGAAAGCCCAAAAACAATGACCTTTTCCACCCTGGTAATGCTAGCCTGCTGCTGCTATGTTGTGTTTGGCTGGTTACAAAAATGGGGGAACCCCACATCGTTTTTTCCAATTATTTTATTTATTTATTTTTAAAAATGACGTGGGGTCCCCCCATTCTTCATGACCAGGCAGATACAACACTGCAGCAGCAGGCTAGCATTACCAGGGTGGGAAGGGCCTAATAATACCAGCCTGTGGCCGCTCCAGTACCCGACCATCACGGCAGATGTTCAGGTACTGGATCGTACAAGACTTCCCGGTACCCCTGGTGGCGGTGGGTACCAGGGTAATAGTGGGGGTTAGTGTTAGCCTTTTTCCCGGCTAACACTAAGTCCCGTCTCAGTAATGGACGCTGTCAATCAGCCAGCGGCCATTACTAAGGCGGTAGTAGTAAAGTTTAAAAAGAATATAAAGACATAGAAAAAAAAGGTTTATTGAAATTAAAAAAAAACAACCCACACAACCCTCGTTAACCATTTTTATTGATTATAAAAAAAAAAAGCCGTCCTCTAATCCGACATAGTCCAACAACCGAACCTGTAAAAAAAAACCACAAAAAGAAAACATTAGGGCCAGTTCACATCGCCGCTGCCCTTCCGTTGAGGGGTTCCATCTGAGGTTTCCGTCGGGTAACCCCTCAACGGGATGGCAAACTGAAACCTCAGCTTCCGTTTCCCTCACCATTGATCTCAATGGTGACAGAAACCCCCAACGGAAGAGCAATGGCGATGTGAACACAGCCTAATGCATATAGTAGGCCCATGTGCATGTGTGATACTGTTTGTTGGTCCCTGTATCTAAGCCTACCACATGGTAGGCTTAAAGTGGTTGTCCAGTCCCTAAACATTACTGGCCTATCCTCCGGATAGGCCATCCCGGTACCCCCGCCAATCAGCTGTTTTGAAGGGGGTGCAGCGCTCGTACAAGTGCTGCTTCCCCTTCGTTTCCCTTACTTGCTCATGCTGTGAATCGCTGACACGTCCGTGTCGGCGATTCACAGTGTGAGAAAGTGACCGGAATGAAGGGGAAGTAGCGCTCGTAGCTGCACCCCTTCAAAACAGCTGATAGGTCGGGGTCCGACTCCCGGCACCCCCGCCAATCAGCTCCAGCAGACAGTGGTATTAAACTTACCCTCCTCTTTGGCCACAACGGAGGTCCTGACTCCATCCAGGGTCGGGCTGTTGTGCGCAGTGCATAGCGTTGATGTCATGCGCTGCGCACAGTGCTGTGACGTCAGGACCTCCGCTGCGCTTCGGAACAAGGACGGTCACTGCCGTCAGTCACTATAGTAACGGGGGCCGGTGTATTTTATTTCATAGGCACCAGTTACTATAGTAACTTTTCATTGATGTGGTGCGGGGGTCCGCAGGTTTCCCTGGCATCGGGGCCCTGTCGCAATTACGACCTCTGCGACCCCTATAGTTATGCCACTGAGTGGTTATCTTCAATAACGGCTTCTGGCTTATTTTGTAGAGCCTCCCTGCCCTATTCTGACCCAAACCGCTTAAATTATTGTCTGTAACCACGATGGTTAGGTCTGTTAGGAGACTAAAACCCGTGGTCAGTAAGACCGGAAGTGCTGGCACATGATTTACAAATGCAGACAGTCGGACAGCATTTGGAGCATCATGGGAAAATAGTAAAATAACCAAAACCGATAAGAGGGCAGAGCGCTATATAGGACAGTGCTTCTCTGTGATATAAATCCTTCAGACAGGGTAGGTAGAATCTTGCTAACCTTTTTTGGTTGTGTGCGACATAACAACTAAATATCATATATCTCGGCAAGCCTAGAGGTGCAGCCGTCCAAAGGGTAAATGCCGGCAGGATCTAAAGGTACTATCCCAACTCACAATAGATGCAACTTTTATGAAGAAAACCGTGGAGAATCGGCGCAACCATTGAAGGACAAACCATTTTCTTCATAAGGTTCCTCACACAGGATAATTACTGCAGTCGTGTAACATGCCATTTTATATCTGTTACCGAAGACAAATGTTGTTTTGTCCCTGAGCTTAACCCATTGGCTTGCTTACAGATTTCAGCGCCCTCCTACTGGTACTACATTTCTATAATCGTAATATTATGCAAGCAATTCAGTTCTGATACTCCAATATTTATCTCGAGTTTTGATAAAATTATAACTTTGACCCTTAGCATTTTATTGTCGAGTTTACAATGAATCGCCTTTCATCCGAAACCTTGTCCCAGTATAATTGCTTAACCCATTTTTATATTTCCTTTAGGGCTTTCGTCATTAGCTGATGCATCTGTTTCAGAAGACGACAAGTGTGCGGATTCTGCACATGACATGACCACACTTGACTCGCATGTTAGCCCGGAACACAAGAATCGGAAACAACTCCGAGACTCCCTGTTTTCCCTTATTCGAGAAGGGTTGGAACAGACTGATGGTCGTATGCTTCCTATGTGCCTTCATCAGGTATGTTTTTGCATGTTGGTCCTCAGAGTTGTGATTTGTGTAGCTGGTAGGCTAGGGGCATTGCAAGGTTCCTAAAAGATCAGGGGAACAAGACCCAAGACCGCATTTCCCCCCCTCCTTACCAAAACCAGCATACTGTTACAGAACTGTAACTGAATAATACCACTCTATAGCGACCATAGTGGCACTTTTCTCGTGATCTGGGCAACAAGCAATAAATCGCTAATCACTAGAACGCGGTGAGAGGAGCTTGAGCTTAAAGGGAGTCAGTCACCAGAAATTTTCCTTGAAAAAAACATTCTCTTGAGCACACTTCACATTCGCAGTACAGCACTGAAGTGTCTCACAGGTCGAATCGGCTTTACTGTGCATGCGCCGATTTACGTCACACTATACCCAGATTAGTGTGACTTAATTGACACATGCGCAGTAGAGCCGATTCGACCCGTGACACTTCAGTGCAGTACTTCGCTTGCGCCGATTCAGAAGCCGAGGCACGCTCAGGAGAATGCCTGGCCATGTCAATCAGAGAAGAAGGGGAGGGAGGGGTGGACTGGGGAGAGCAGATAGAGCTGTTTGGAGCAACGAGGTCATCACCGTTGCTTCTAACAGCTCATCTGCATATACAGAATAAACGTATATTTCTGCAACGGAGCGACGCATCTGAAAAGAAAGACCACATTATATTCAGGTGAGGCTACACTATCTTACTGTGCTGCTGCTCTTATAGGCCAATTTATGGTGACAGACTCCCTTTAAATGAAGCGGTGGTTTTCAATACACATACTGCTGCATTCAATGTTTATGGGACTGATGCAAACCGTGGTCGAGCAATGAGCAAGAGAGAGGGTTTCAGAAACTCTGTTCCTGCAATCAGTGGGGGCGCTAGCGATTGAGGCCCCCATCGATCAGACACTTATCACTTATGCTGCGGATAGGGGATAATTGGCAATTCTGGGACAACACATTTAACCAAAATCTTAAAGGATTATTCCCAACTCAGACATTTGTGGCATATCCACAGGATATGCCATACATTGTTGATAGATGCGGGTCCCAGCTCTGGGACCCATACCTATATCAAATTTCTGGGACCTGTATCTATCAAAAATTTATGGCATAGCCTGTGGAAATGCCATAAATGTCTGAATTGGTAATCCCCCTTTAAAGTGTGATATGTCTTAATTTCCAGCATATGAGAGAGCAACTGATATAGTAAACTGTAGTGGATGTATTTAAAATGTAGCTACACTTCACAAATATCAGCTAATAGCTCTTTTCCAGAAAAAGTCAAGTTCCTCTATTTTCTCACAATAGAATGACTCCTTAAAGCCCAATGCTGCCTCAAAAAGTGTCCTTATCAAATTAAGAGAGCCCCTAGCTTTATACACATACTAAATTTTGCTATGTTTGCCTGCACTTCATCCCTTAGTTCATCTTCCATAATGGTTTTAGGGGTGAAGCCTTCCAGCCCTGTTTATTTGAAGTACTGTCAGTGACCACAACAGTAAAGCTGGCCATACACATAAGATAATAGTTGTCTGAAGCTGCCAATTTTGTGAAGCTCAGTTGGCAATCAGATGTGTATGTGAGGTTCCTGATGGCAGATGTCAAGAAGAAGCGCTTGGGCATTTGAGTCTGGCAGCGCTTTATTTCTCTGCCTATTAAAATAAACGTGCACACTCGACGTGTGCTTTTTATAGCAACTTTGTAACGGAGTCTATTTAATTTAGCAAAAATACTATTCAGTTTGAAGACAAAATTGGGCGGTTGTTTCAATTCTGATGTGACGCGATGAATTCAGCTTGCTTCATAAAATTGCTATAAATTAGTTGCCATAATGGGGTAATGTGTGAATGACTGAACAGAACGAAAGAAATGGATATAAATGGTAATATCATTTAATGTGCATTCTGTAATAAATGTACCCATAATGCTGTTTTCTCTTTAGATAGCAGAGACTTATCTCCAGGAAGAAGATTGTATCCTTTCACATTACATCTGTGCAATGGTGAATTCAGTAGCCTGTACAGCTAGACATTTTCTGCCGGTGAATTTTATTATATTACATGGGGCAGATTGGCCATGTACTATACCGGGAATTTTCCCGGTGGACCGGCTGCTCCGCTGCTCAGGGGCCACTCTCCTGTACAGGCCTGCATACATCTGTGTATGTGGGCACTGATCCGTGATATAAAGCAATCCCCACAAACACAGATGTATGCAGGAGCCCAGGGGCGGGCTGGGCCGGGGGGCAGATGCCCCCAAGGCCGATCTCCCAGTAAATCTTATAGCCGCCGGCATTTTACAAGTTTTCCGGGTTACATCACCGTTGCCCTTTCATTGAGGGGTTCCGTCGGGTTATCCCCTCAACGGAAAGGCAAACGGAAACCTCAGCTTCCGTTTCCCTCACCATTGAACTCGATGGTGATGGAAACCTAGCTAATGGTTTCCGTCTGTCACCATTGTGACAGGGTTCTGTCGTTTTGACGGAATCAATAGCGCAGTCGACTGCTCCTTCACTGTGTCTGCACTGATGCTAAAATGCAGCTTGTTTTTCCTTGTTAGACACCTCAGCTACTACTTTCCCTCTGCACGCTCCTCCCCCCTAACACGGAGTCCTGGCCCCTGCTAAAAGAGTGAGAGGAGACTGAAGTTACCGAGACTATAGAAGAACCGAGACTACAGGAGGAAAGTATCAGTATATGGGATCGAAAAGGGTGACTGGAGTGTGCAATTACTGTGTGCGTGCGTGCGTGCGTGCGTATATGGTGCAGATTTTTTTAATCCACAGCACGTCAATTTCTGCTGCAGAATAGTTGCATATTTGTTGCAGACTTCCCCCAGAAAAAAACGCAGACAATGAGTGGCAAAGTGAAATTCCACAACAAATACATGTTGCAATTTTTTTTTGTTGCAGTAAAGCTACATATTCCCAGAAAAGTAGTAAAATAAAAAATAAATAAAAAATGCTACATACTTGCCTCTTCTGGCGTTCTCATAGTGATTCCTCACTCTTCCCTCTCTGGTCTTAGTGATGCTGGCCTCCTGGGATGACCGCTGCAGCCAATCACAGGCTGAAAAGGGAGGAGAAATCATCATCCCAGGAGGCCGGCAGCACTGGCACCAGCCCTGGCAGGAGTGACATGTTGCTATAGGAGACCAAGGAGAGGGGAGTATGGCCTTTTTCTTTTTAAAATCCCCTTATCTGGTGCCAGTCTGCATCATGTTAAACATGATTTGGTGCAAACTTTCGGCCCGGAATTCCCTGTCGTATCTGGGTCAGACCAGTGTGAACATCTCTTAACCCCTTCGCACACCCAGGCGTGTTATTACGTCCGGGTGCGAGGGGGTGATATTTGGAGCGCGCTACATATGCTGCGGGTGTCTGATGTATGACAGCCAGGAGCAGCGATCGCGCTGTTCCTGGCTGTTTAACCCCTCAATTATGACCGCAGCATCTGAGGTGTTGAAAAGAGGGGGGCGGCCCACCCTGAAAACTCATCGCCCCCCCACAACGAGATCGGGGGGTGACCACGGTTGTCATGGCAGTTCAGCCTAATGAAGGCCCCCAGGACTGCCTTCACTCTGCCTCTGCTAACAGAAGCCTGTAAAAATGACAGTATACTGCAGTACGTTAGTCTTATAGTCCGAAAAATACGGTATATAAAGTTAGTATCACCGTAATTGTATTGATCCACAGAATAAAGATAAGTTCTTGTTTTTACCGCACGGTGAAAGCCGTAAAAACGAAACCCAAACAACAATTGAGGAATCGCAGTTTTTTCCAACTTCAACCCGCAAATAATTTTTTTTCAGTTTCCCAGTACATTATATGGAACTATAAATGGTACCAAAAGAAACTACAAATCCCCCTGCAAAAATAAGCCCCCACACCACTCAGATTGAAAAATAAAAAAGTTATGGCTCTTGGAATGCGGGGAGTGAAAAACGAAAATGAAAAATCAAAAAATGGCTCAGTCCCGAAAGGGTTAATGGTACTAAATGGAACTATTGGTTTTAGTATTGTTAAATACTCCCTATATTACTTTTCTGGGGGTGGGGCGCCTTGTGACACTATTATTGAGAAAATTTATTTGGGTACTGTATAGCACAATTTTTCATGCCGCATGACACTAATAATCTATTATTTTTAATAGCGTTTTTTTAACCCCTTAACGATGAGCGACAGATATATCCGTCGCAAGCAGGTGTTCGTTCCCGCATAGCGACGGATATATCCGTCACTCTGATCGGGTGGGTACTGCCAGTGTACCCATGTGATCAGCGGCAGGATCATGGATGTTTGGCTCCTGCCCCAACTGCCGGAATAGAAGCACGGTCAATTTCCAGCAGTTTAACCCATTAGATGCTGCTGTTGATAGCGTCAGCAGCATCTATTGTGTTTGACAGAGGGAGTGAGCTCCCTCTGTCACCCCATCGGCGCCCCCACAAAGAAATCGCGGGGCGCCGTCGGGTTTCCATGGCAGCCAGGGGGCCTAACAATGGCCCCCATGTCTGCCTTCCTCAACTGCCTATTAGTCCATGCCAGAAGCATGGCCTAATAGATTGCCTGTCAGTTTTAGGGTGTGTTCACACGCAGTGACCAAAATACGTCTGAAAATACGGAGCTGTTTTCAGGCGAAAACAGCTCCTGATTTTCAGACTGTTTTTTAACAACTCGCGTTTTTCGCGGCGTAATTTACGTCTGTTATTGGAGCTGTTTTTCAATGGAGTCAATGAAAAACTACTCCAAAAACGTCCCAAGAAGTGACATGCACTCATTTTATGCGCCGTATTCTGACAGCGACGCGTAAAATTAAGCCTCGTGGGAACAGAACACCGTAAAACCCATAAACCCATTGAAAGCAATGGGCAGATGTTTGTAGGCGTATTAGGAGAGTTTTTTTCAGGCGTAATTCGAGGTGTAAAAAGTACCAGATAGACCCCATAAATCACCCTATTTTAAAACTGCACCCCTCAAAGTATTCACAACAGTATTCAGAAAGTTTATTAACCCTTTAGGCGTTTCACAGGAATTAAAGCAAAGTAGAGGTGAAATTTACAAATTTAATTTTTTTTGCTGAAATTCATTTGGAATACATTTTTTTTCTGTAACACAGAAGATTTTACCAGAGAAACGCAACTCAATATTTATTGCCTGCAGTTTTTAGAAATATCCAACATGTGGCTCTAGTGTGATAATGGACTGAAGCACCGGCCTCAGAAGCAAAGGAGAAACTAGAGGATTTTGGGGTCTCGCTTTTTTAGAATATATATTAGGCACCATGTCAGGTTTGAAGAGGTCTTGTGGTGCCAAAACAGTGGAATCTCCCCAAAAGTGGTTTTGGAAACTACACACCTCCAAGGAATTTATCTAGGGGTATAGTTAGCATCTTGACCAGACAGGTCTTTTGCTATATTTATTGGAGTTTGTCTGTGAAAATGAAATTCTGAAAAAATATAAAAAAAATTATTTTTACAAGGAATGAAGAATAAAAAGCACCCCAAAACTTGTAAAGCTATTTCTCACTATTACGGTAATACCCCATATGTGGTAATAAACTTCTGTTTGGACCTACGGCAGAGCTCAGAAGTTAAGGAGCGCCATTTGGCTTTTGAAGCACAGATTTTTCTTGGTAATCGTTCTGTTTGGGGTTTTGCTGGTATTATAGTTTATAATGTGCGGGCATATGTAATCTGTGCGGAGAACATCAGTGCATAATAATGGGGTAAATAAATAATTCATAGATGTGTGGCCGGTGTCGCACTGATAAATGGTGCCCAATCTTATCCGCTTTTGGACACTGCACAATTTCTGTCACTATATTCTGAGTGGCAGAAGTTTTTTTTATTTTTTCTCCACCGGAGCCGTGCGAGTTCTTATTTGTTATGTTATAATCTGTAGTGTTCATTGGTACTATTTTAGGGTACATGTGATTTTTTTTTTTTATCACTTTTTATTCGATTTTTTTGGCAAGCAAAGTGACAAAAAAAACATACATTTTGACAATATTTTTTGTCCTTTTTTTTTTTTTACAGTAATCACTGTGCGCTATAAATGACATTTTACTTTATTCTGCAGGTCGGTACAATTACGGCGATACCATATGTATATTGTTTTTGTGTTGTGGCGTTTGCGCAATAAAATCACTTTTCTATAAAATTATTTATTTTTTTGTGTCGCTAAAATCTGAGAGCCATAATTTTTTTTATTTTTAAGTCAAAAAAGCTGTGTAAGTGCTTGTTTTTTGCGGGACGAGTTGTAGTTTTTATTGGTATTATTTTGGGGTACATGCAAATTTTTGATCACTTTTTATTCTAAATTTCGGAGGGGTGATGAACAAAAAAAATAGTGATTCTAGTATTGTTTTTTAATTATTTTTTGCGGGGAAAATAATATTATAGTTTTATACTTGGGGTCGTTACGAACGCTGTAAGGGTATGTTCACACGGCCTATTTTCGGCCGTTTTTCAGCCCATAAACGGCCGAAAAATCGAAGCAGAACGCCTCCAAAACATCTGCCCATTGATTTCAATGGGAAAACGGCGTTCTGTTCCGACGGAGCGTTTTTCGCTGTGTTTTTTTTTTTACACAATATGGAAGCCCAATTCGTTCTGAGAAAAACAAGGCCAAATACCTGTCGGTTGGAAGAGTGAAAGAGCAGCAATTTGCTTTTGCATTGGCACATGGGTTAAGCATTTGGATCTTTGCAAGGGTATATTATACATTTTTATTTGAACAGTGATATTTTAGACCATGTTATTTAACACACTGTTATGTTCTGTTATTTAACATGGTGCATGTGCTTTTCCTGCTTCATATTTTGCATTACAATGAAATTATTCTTAACTGCTCATTCAGATGAGAAAGCAATGCAGTTCATCCAGCTGGAACGAGTCTATCACGAGCAGTTACTTGCAAATCTGTCTGCTATTCAGGAGCAGTGGGGTGAGTAAACCATTACTATGTACATCTTGTTCTTTGCCTCATGGAATGTATTAATTAGATGCTGTTCACATGTGAAAATTATTACAGAAAGACCTAGATAAGCTGGCAGAGTGGGCAAAAATATGGCAGATGGATTTTAATGTTGATCAATGTAAAGTGATACAACTAGGCTGCAGAAAAAGTATTAATGCATATACATTAAATGGAATGAAACTGGGGATAACAGAACAAGAGAAGGACCCCCAGTATTCTGGTTACAGGTAAGCTAAGCAGCAGCACTTAATGTCAGGCAGCAGCTGCAAAAGCAATTAAGATTTTCGGGTGTATAAAAAGAGATAAAAACCTTTTGACTTAAATGTAATATACCCCTGTATAAATCCCTTGTAAGACCGCACCTTTAATATGGGATTTAGTTTTGCTCTCCACATTGTATAAAGCATATAGGAGACCTGGAGAGTGTTCAAAGGGGGGCAACTAGATTATTAAATGGGATGTCTCTCTTACAATGAAAGGCTAGAAAAATTAGGTTTGTTCAGCTTGGATAAAAGACGTCTTAGGCCCCATGCACACGAACGTAAAAACACCCTTAATCACGGGCTGTAATTACGGGCCCATAGACTTCTATTGGCCACGGGTAACTCCCCGTATGCTTACGGGAAGGTGCCCGGGCCGTTAAAAAATATAGAACATGTCCTATTTTAGGTTGTAATTACGGCACGGGCAGGCCCTTAGAAGTCTATGGGGCTCCCATAATTACGGGTGACTACGTGTGTGCACTCGTAATTACAGGAGTGTTGCTAGGCGACGTCAGTAAATAGTCACTGTCCAGGGTGCTGAAAGAGTTATACGATCGGCCGTATCTCTTTCAGCACCCTGGACAGAAACTACTGATCACAATATAGATCAACCTGTAAAAAAAACAAAAAAACGTTCATACTTATCCAGAACTCCCTTCTTTTTCCTCCAGTCCGGCCTCCCGGAATGACGTTTCAGCCCATGTGACCGCTGCAGCCAATCACAGGCTGCAGCGGTTACATGGACTGACGCGTCATCCAGGGAGGTCGGGCTGGATGTCAAGAGAGGGAAGCGTCACCAAGGCAATTAAGATATTAATTTCTTTTACTTTTACCTCGGAAAGGGCTGCCCCTTCTCTCTATCCTGCACTGATAGAGAGAAGGGGCTGCCGATTAGTGCAGTGCAATTTTGCAGCGAAAACGTGCCCGTAAATACGGGTGCAATACTGGTGACACCGGACCCGTATTTACGTATATAAAGGACATGGGGACTTTCATTGCATGTGGAAGCAAGATGTTTTAGGCATCAATATAGGAAAGGGTTCTTTACAGTTAGAGTAGTCAAACTATGGAATGCCCTTCCCCAAGAGGTAGTGATGGCATATACTATGTCAGCATTTTTTTTTTAAAAAAGGGCTAAATGATTACCGTATTTACTGACAAATGGCATGGAGGTTTATAATTAATCAAGCAATGAATGACGTGTAATTGATTTGAGAAAGCTGGAACATGATGGACCTGTGTCTTTTTTTCAAACTATGTAACTATGCTTTTGTGGATCAATAAATTTTTTATTTAATGTTCTAATTTATTTTGTGAATGCCTTCTGGGTGCCCAGTAACTCTATGCTGAGGCTCCATGCATGAGTCTGTGAAGTGATTAACATGTAAATGTGTCCGACAATGCACCGTATAATTGAGAATAAGAAATAAACAAACAAAATAACGGGCTCAGAGACTTCGTCCCATTTTGTTGCATAAAAACATGAATTCATCATACATTTTGGAAAACTATAAAAATAAGGTGGAATTATTCAGTTTCATTTTTACTTTGCCCTTTTTTTTTCCCTTAAAGCATGTTAAGTCATGCGCTCTCTTGTCTTTTTCCTATAACTCAAGGATGATATTTAGATGTCCAACAGTCTCCCTATTTTTTTTTAATGGTAAATTTTATTAAGACCTCCAAAAAACAAAGGTAAACATAAAACATAGAACAATTGTGAGGTACAAAAGGTGTTAGAGGTACCAAATTGCAGAGATCAGGAAATAAGTAGCAGGAGATATACAGTCATGATGAGCCATATAAAACATAACATAAAGAACAAAAACAAAGAAACAAACCGCTTTTCAATATAGCAAATTAACTCCTTCAGGACTGAGCCTGTTTTGGCCTTCAGAACGAAGCCGATTTTTCAAATCTGACGTGTCACTTTATGTGGTAATAACTCTGGAATGCTTTTACCTATCCAAGTGATTCTGATATTGTTTTCTCGTGACCTATTGTACTTTATGTTAAAATTTGGTCCATAAATTCAATATTTATTTGTAAAAAACACCAAGATTTAGAGAAAACTAGCAAAAAATGTGCATTTTTTTTAAATTTAAATGTATCTACTTGTAAAACCCATAGTAATACCACACAAAATACTTACTAGTTTATATTTCCCATATGTCTACTTTGTTTGCATCATTTTTTTGAACATTCTATTATTTTTCTAGGACGTTACAAGGCTTAGAACTTTAGCAGCAATTTCTCATATTTTCAAGAAAATTTCAAAAGCCTATTTTTTCAGTGACCAGTTCAGTTCTGAAGTGGCTTTGAGGGCCTTATATATTAGTAACTCCCCATAAATCACCCCATTTTGAAAACTGCTCCCCTCAGTATTCAAAACCGCATTCAGAAAGTGTTTTAACCCTTTTGGCGTTTCACAGGAATTAAAGCAAAGTAGAGGTGAAATTTACAATTTTTTTTTTTGCCAAAATTCATTCGGAATACATTTTTTCTGTACCACAGAAGGTTTAACCTGAGAAATGCAACTCAATATTTATTGCCCAGATTCTGTAGTTTTTAGAAATATCCCACATGTGGCTCTAGTGTGCTAATGGACTGAAACACCGGCCTCAGAAGCAAAGGCGCATCTAGTAGATTTTGGGGCCTCCTTTTTTTAAAATATATTTTAGGCACCATGTCAGGTTTGAATAGATCTTGTGGTATCAAAACAGTAAAGACTCCCCAAAACTGACCGCATTTTGGAACTACACCCCTCAAGGAATTTATCTAGGGGTATAGTTAGCATTTTGAACCGACAGTTTTTTTGCTAAATTTATTTGAATTAGTATGTGAAGATGAAAATCTACTTTTTTTGCGAATAAAGTAGAAAAACACCCCAACATATGTAAAGCAATTTCTTCCGATTTATAGCAATACCCCATATGTGGTAATAAACGGCTGTTTGGACCCACAGCAGGGCTCAGAAGAGAAGGAGCACCTTTTGTATTTCTGATTTTGCTGAAATAGCTTTCAGTGCCGTATCGCGTTTGCAATGTACTGGAGGGATGAAAACAGTGGAAACCCCCCAAAAGTGACCCAATTTTGGAAACTACACTCCTCAAGGAATTTTTCTAGGGGTAAAGTTAGCATTTTGACCCCACAGTTGTTTTGCTGAATTCATTGGAATTAGTCTGTAAAAATCAGACAAAATTGTTAATTTTTACAAGGAATAAAGGAGAAAAGCACCCCAGTATTTGTAAAACAATTTCTCCAGATTATGGAAATTTGCCATATGTGGTAATAAAGTGCTGTTTGGACCCACACTGGGTCTTAGAAGGGAAGAACTTATTTGTTGCGGGACAATCTGTAGTTTTTATTGGTACCATTTTGTGGTACATGCGATTTTTTTTTATTTTTTTTTATCACTTTTTATTACATTTTTCGGCAAGCAAAACCATCAATTCTGACAACGTTTTTTAATTATTTTTTAGAGCGTTCACCCTGGGCTATAAATGACCATTATATTTTATTCTGCGGTTCGATACGATTATGGGGATACCATATGTATATAGTTATTTTTTACATTTTGCAGTGTTTGCGCAATAAAATAACTTATTTATAAAATAAATTCTTTTTTGTGTCTCCATATTCTGAGAGCCATAACTTTTTTTTTTTTTTTTTCAGTCAAAAAAGCTGTGTAAGGGCTTGTTTTTTGCGGCACGGGTTGTAGTTTGTATTGGTACTATTTTGACGTGCATGTGACTTTTTGATCACTTTTTATTGTATATTTTGTGAGGGGTAGTGACCAAAAAATAGTAATTCTGACATTTGTTTTTTGTTTATTTTATTTGCGGTGTTCACCGTGCGGGAAAAATAATATTATAGGTTTATAGTCGGGGTCGTTACGAACGCGGTGATACCAAATATGTGTACTTTTGTTTTTTTACGTGTTCATTTTTTTCCTATAGTAAAATACTTATTATAGGTTCTTGTTTATGTCACTTATAACTTTTTTTTTTTATTTTTACACTTTTTTGAAAACCTTTTTATTCTTTTTTTTTTTTTTACTTTTCTTTACTTGTTCCACTTGGGGACACTTAGACTTGCAGCTCTGATCGCTGCTGGAATACTTTACACTACCTACGTAGTGTAATGTATTCCAACTGTCATTGTGAAGTGACAGTAACTCTGACAGGAAGCCTACGACGACCAGCCTGGTCCTCATTAGGCTTCTGTACATGGCAGCCCGGAAGCCATTGTCTGGCGTCCGTTTGCCATGGGTACCATCGCCAGCCCCTGTGATTTCACGTGGGGGCTGCCGATCTGCGCTTAACACCTTAAATTCGGCAATCTCAATCGAACGCCGCATCGAAGGGGTTAACTGCCAAAATCAGTGGCGATAGGCCACTGATCGGCAACGGGGAATGCAGGGCAGACACCCTGCACAGTTAACCGCCGCTGCGAAGTTACTGCACACCTCGATGTGCAGTTACGTCAAGGTGCGGGAAGGGGTTAATAGAATCAAGAGATGAATGCAGTCCACTACAAAACTCCAGATGAAGGACCGAACAAAGCAGAAGACACAAAGGGCCCCATTCACATGACCAATTTCTAAATTAGGAGAAAAGATCACTAAGGGCTAAAGACTAGTGTGCGGGTTAGCTATCCAGGACTGCCATAATTTTGGAGAATTTATTTGGGCATCCCCTGGCCTCATATGTAAGTTTTTAAATAGGGGGAGATTAGAGTTAACTATAGAAATCCACGCTAGTAATGTAGGAAATTTGGGATGCTTGCAGTGCATGAGAATAGTCTTTTTAGCATAAAATAGAAAGGATTGTAAGCGACCTGGACGCCATAGCGTGAATAAGTTCCTCAACCAAGAACATCAAACAGACTTTAGGGTCCAGAACTCTCGGAAGGCTTATCTTAAGTTCAGTATATTCCATAATGTCTATCCAGAAGCCAGTGATGACCGGACAGTCCCAAAACGTGTAAAAAAAAAACAAACAAGCCATCTGCTCTAGAGCAACAAGGGCAAGTTGGAGAGGCTGCCCTCCCCATTCTAAAATTTTTAAACAGGAGTGTAATAGATTTGACGAAAAAGACGATCCCTGGCAGATATGAGAGGGCCAGTTAAGGATGCTAATTTTTCCTCATGCTGATCGGCAGATAGAGAGGGGATAGTTTAGGACTATCGGTGTAAAGCCGTATTAAGTTTGTTAGAGGAAACACTTAATAGCTGCTTACAGGGGTTTAACCAATGTGTTCCTGCGTTGCCCAATCCTCCAAAGTGGAAGTACACAGTCAGACATGCTCTATTGTCCTAATTTGCTGATTATAATGTCAAAGTTGAAAGTCCCTAAATCTCATATGGGAAGGAACCTGATGTTTAGAGCTAATCTGTGTAAATGTGGCTACCTGGTTTTCCACGACAACGTTTCATAAAGTCAAAATACCTAAAGGCGCACACTCACCAGGGTCTGGGATCCTACGTACATGTAGTGGATTGTACCAAAACGGCGTAGCAGGCGACCAAGTCCCCTCCACATTGCGGAAGAACACCGACCTCTGCCATACCTTTAGGGTAGTTTGCATTGGAGTGGAGAGGAAATGATCAGGCGGGGGAGCCAATCTATACAAAGAGTTCAATAGGGACTTTATAAGAACCCAGGAACAATGCCCAGAGGTCTGTAAAAGTGTTTGTATGTCTATAGTAAACCATCACCAAACAAATACCAGCTCGCTTGCTAGAAAATATAAGTAAAGATTTGGGAGGGCCAAGCCGCCTTTTTCAACAGGTAGTACTGAGCGCAAGCCGAGGAGGTCCACCTGCCCAAATAAAGGATCTAATATACCTATCTATATTGGAGTACAATGATAGAGGCAACCACACAGGGGAGTTATGAAACAGGTATAAAAACTTGGGGAGAGATTTAATTTTAAAAAGCTTTATGTGACCAGTCACTGTAAGAGGAAGGTGTTTCCATCTTTCAAAATCAGTTTTGAGGCTTTTTAGCAGAGGAGCTACATTATCAGGTATGAAAGTATGCATATCCACACCAATCACCACTCCTAGGTAAATATCTGCCCATTGTAAAGGAGGGGAAACTCCCACAGCCTAGGCTGTACCATCTAATGCCAAAGATAGAGACTTGGACCAGTTGAGACGCAAGCCAGAGTAGGAAGCAAACATGTTATATAAGGCCAGTACAACTTACAAGGAGGGTTCAGGATCATTGAGGAACAGAAGTGGATCATCGGCATACATAGAGAGACGTTCCTCATGCCCTCCTAGTAGGGAACCCTTTACAACAGGAGAGTGACGTATGGCAATAGCCACGGGTTCTATGGCCAAGGCAAAAAGGAAAGGGAGAGGGGACATCCCTGTCTAGTACTCCGTCTCAGGGAAAATTTGGAGGAGATGTGGTGTCAAGTCCGTTGCTTCGTGCCATCCACTCCAGTCTCTCCCTGACAGCCGCAGCCACGAGTCTGCAAGCGCTGGCCCCAGCCTCCTCCTCAGGAGACGCCAGCGCTCGCTTCCACTCACCTCCGCCGGATCCCGTAGGGTGCGTGCGCATGCTCGTGCCCGCTCTTAAAGGGGCAGCGCGCTCACCGTACTTTGATGAACATCAGGCCATGAATACCCTGGACTATGAGTGGTCCAGCCCCCTGCTTCGATGCCTGAGTGTTGTTGTTGTTGCTTCCTAAGTTTGTCTATGTGATGGCCTCCTAGCGTGTTCCTGTTCCCTGCATTCCGTACTATCCTGGTCAAGTACTGTGCTGAGCCAAAGTCGTGCTGTGCTGTATACCACACCTGACCTGCTTCACCACGCCTGACGTCTGCCTGCTGCCTAGTTCTAGCCGAGCCTGCCTTGCTACTGTCGGAGCTGCCACAGGAACCCTATACGAACTATAGACATTGACCTGCACCCTGTTGGCCAGCTGCCATACCGTCAAGGTGGTACGGCCCAGTGGATCCACAGACCCTTCGTGACATGTGGGAATTGGTACAACACTGGCTATGGTTTGGTAATAGAAGCTGTATCCATTGAATAAACTTAGGACCAAAGCCAATTCTACGTAAAACATACCAGAGATACGGCCATTCCACTGAATCAAAGGCTTTCTTCAATTTTAATGAGGCAATGACTCTGGTACGAGAATTAGTATGAGTGAACGATAAATTTGTAAAAAAAAAAAAATCTGTGTAAATTGATAACCGTTGCATTATTTGGCATAAAGCCTGATTGATCAGGGTGGATAATATGGGAAATTATTTTTTTGCAAGCTCATGGCTAGAACTTTTGCCAGGATTTTGATGTCGCAATTGAGAAGTGATATGGATATATGGGATCCATATTCTTTAGGGACTTTGTGAAGTTTGAGAATAAGGACAATGAGTGCCACTTTCATGGAGGGGGAGAGGGCCTCCTCTACAAATATAAAGTGGAAAAGGGAGTGGAGACAAGGAGCAATCGGCTCAAAATGGGCCTAATACCAATCAATTAGTAAATCATCTAAGCCTGGAGTCTTCCTGTTAGGAAAAGAGCCAATGCAGTGATCTCCTGGATATCGAACTCCACCTCAAGGAAACTAATATCTTCACTATCTAGGGCTGTAAAGGGTATAGTGTCCAGAAAATCTTCCAGGTCAGATGGGGTATATGCCACCTTAAAGGAGTATAAATCTTTATAAAATTGAGCGAACTCACGGTTTACAGCTAGAGGATCAGTGATGAACTCTCCTTCCCTTGAGGATATCTCAATAATGTGGTGTGGGTCTATATCATCCCTGGGTAAATATGCTAGCAGCAGCCCATTTTTATCTTCTTGGTCAAAAATTATTTGTTGGGAATACAATGTGTCACGATCACAGGGTATGTGGACCCACTAGGCGGCTCCGCCGTAGCGGAGAGGCAGCTGGTCTAGTCACAGTCTATACAAAAGTCTATAGCAGTTTGTAACACACGGGTACCTGAACTAGTCGAGACAGTGGCTGTGGCTTCAGCATGGATGGAGGTAGGTGCAGCAGGTTGCGCCAGACGTGGCGGACAGTACAAGACGTGGCAGAAGACACTGGACGTGGAAAACGACAGCAGGTGCAGTAGGACACGACTCCAACACGAAGAGGCTCAGAAACAAGAACACCGCATGGGATACGGGTAACAACTGGAACGGGAAAACACTAAGCGACCATTTGCAAGACAGACTTGGGATACACTAACAATGCTCAGGCAAGGATCAGAAGGGCAGTGCCCTTCTTATAGTACACAAATCATGTATAGTTGATGATTGTTTCACATGTGCGCACGCTGGCCATTTAAGACCGGGAACGAGCGTGTACGCGCACCCTATGGGACGCAGCGGACTGGAGCGGAAATGAGCGCTTACGTCTCCTTGGAAGGAGATGCAAGCCAGAGCTCACTGATCCATGGCTGCGGGCGTCGGGAGGTGAGTAATCCCGATGGCCTGCGGCCATGGATGCTACAGTATTCCCCCTCTTATGCCCCCTCCTGTTGGGAACAGAGTGAGAAAGAAACTTCTTAATGAGAACAGGGGCACTGAGGTTCTCTTCCAGGACCTCTCCTCAGGACCAAACCCACTCCAGTCCACCAAATTGAAAGTCCTTCCTCCTACCCTTTTGCAGTCAAGGATCTCCCTCACCTCAAACACATCAGAAGAACCGCTGGGAGCAACTGTGGAACTGGAAGTCTTACTGTAGCGGTTAAGGACCCCTGGTTTCAGGAGGGACACATGAAAGGAGTTGGGGATTCTGAGGGTAGGAGGCAGCTGCAGCTTATAGGAGACAGAGTTTATGTGCCATCTTCGAGAACGGGTGCACCACCACCCAGACAGTGCTGCATCCTGCTGAGGGAGGAAGGTCTGTGACAAATTATATCTAAATGTGCTGCCAGGGGGCATTGGGTACAGGCAGAGGTTGGTGTAGTTCGGCAGACCTGGAGTGAGTAGCCTTGTTAGAAGCACACACCGTGCAAGAAGAGACAAAGTCCACAACATCTTTGGGTAATGTGGGCCACCAGAAGAGACAAGCAATCAGGTCTCGGGTTTTCCGAACACCAGGTTGTCCAGCCAGTTTAGAACTGTGTCGCCATCGGAGAATCCTTCTCCTGTCTTGTCTGCCAACCGCACAAAAGTCCTCCCCGGGGGGATGTCTCTAACCTGCAAAGGATTGGCAGTGATAATGCAGGACGGGTCTATGATTCTTTGAATGGACTCCACCGTGCCATCCATCTCAAATGACCTGGACAGGGCATCGGGCCTCACATTCTTGTCAGCGGGACGGTAGTGGAGCACGAATTGGAAACGGGTGAAGAACAGTGACCACCTGGCTTGACGAGGATTTAGTCGTTGAGCGGACTGCAGATACTTGTGGTCGGTGCAGACCAAGATTGGGTGAGCCGCACCCTCTAGAAGATGTCTCCACTCCTCCAGAGCCAATTTGGTGGCCAGTAGCTCCCGATCCTCAATAGAGTAATTGCACTCTGCAGAAGAAAATAGTCTCGAGTAATAGTCACATACTACTGCCTTTCCTTTGGAGCTCCTCTGGAACAGAACTGCACCTGCACCAACAGAAGAAGCATCCATCTCCAATGAGAACTGCCTATATACATCAGGATGATCGAGGCTGAAATGAAGGCTTTCTTGAAGCTAATAAATGCGGACTCTGCCTCTGGAGTCCATACCTTGGCGTTCACATCCTTCTTGGTAAGGGTAGAGATTAGAGACGTCCAAGATGAGAAGTTTGGAATAAACTGCCGATAGAAATTGGCGAATGCCATGAATTGCCGTATGGCCCTCAGGCCTTGAGGACGTGGCCATTCCAGGACAGACTTTAGTTTCTCTGGATCCATCTTAAGACCTTGATCCGAGATGATGTAGCCCAGAAAGGACAAAGACTTATTTTCAAAGAATCACTTCTCCAACTTGGCATATAAGCGATTCTCCCTTAGTCGCAGTAGAACCTGACAGACATGCCTCCGATGGGTCATCAGATCTGGGAGCGTTACACAGTCCGAATGGCATTACCAGGTATTCGTAGTGCCCGTCTCTGGTATTGAACGCGGTCTTTCACTCGTCCCTTTTGGCGGATTCGAATCAAATTCTAAGCCCCGCGCAAGTCGAATTTTGAAAAAAATTCGAGCTCCTCGTATACGGTCAAACCGCTCGGATATGTGGTAATGGGTATTTTACCGTGATCTGATTGAGACCACGGTAGTCAATGCCGGGTCGAAGAGATCTGTCTCTCTTCTTAACGAAGAAGAACCCGGCCCTGTCCGGGGAGGAAGATTTTCGTATTAAAACCCCTCCAAATTCTCCTTGATATAGGCTGACATGGATAAAGTCTCCAAGGAGAGAGGATATACCCGTCCACGGGGAAGAGAAGCTTTTTGAACCAGTTAAATGGGACAGTCATAATTCCGATGTGGAGGCAACGTCTCAGCCTCTCGCTTGCTGAAGACATCTGCAAAACTGGCATACTGAGATGGTGGTAGATCGGAGAGTGACTGAGGCAGAGGTGGCATAACAGGACGAAATTGTGACAGGCAATGGCTATGGCATCTGGGACCCCATTCCGGAGAAATTCTTCAACTCTAGTCAAGAACCGGGGCGTGTGGGCGAAGCCATGGCAGACCCAGCAGGATAGGATTGATAGCCTTAGGTAGTACAGGAAGGCGATCTGCTCCAAGTGAAGAGCTCCGACCCGTAGTGTCAACAGCTCCGTGATGAACACGATCGAATCGGGCAATGGTAGACCATTCACAGAGGCAACACCCAGGGGTCTCTCCAGAAGAACTGTGGGTAGATTTAAACGTTCCACTAGATCCTGATGGATGAAATTAGCAGCTGCTCCGCAGTCCAGATAGGTGGGGGAGGGATGTGACGTCTCTCCGGAGACTATGGCCACAGGAATTGATCATTTGGAAGAGGTTTTAACATTTTGAGACATCCCACCTAGAGTTGCGTCTCCAGCCAACCCTAGGTACTGGAGTTTCCCGGTTTCTGTGGGCATTGGAGCACAAAATTATCCTTTAGGCCACAATAGTCACAGCGCGGGGTGTGGACCCACTTGGCCGTACCGCGTAGTGGCATAGCAGCTGTTCAATGGACAGTTTAAGCCGATCCACCAGCATCGAAACCTCGGGTGGAGCAGTAGAAGAAGGCAAGAGGGCAACTGTCCCGTACTGAAAACATGATTACAGTACGGGACAGCGAGGCAGGGAATCCTAGCATCGTACATAACTATGATGCTAGGAGCCCGGCTCCCTGCAGTGTGTTCGGTCCGGGACTTGCGGCCGAAATACGTTCCGTCCATTACGGACGTAATGTGCTCGTGTGAATCCAGCCTCATGTTCCATTTGCAAGACAGACTTGGGATACACTAACAACGCTCAGGCAAGGATCAGAAGGGCAGTGCCCTTCTTATAGTCCAGGAATCATGTGTAGTTGATGATGATTGTTTCACATGTGCGCCCACACCCTATGGGACACAGCAGACCGCAGTGGAAATGAGTGCTGGCGTTTCCTAGGAAGGATCCATGGCTGCTGGCGTCGGGAGGTGAGTAAACCCGACGGCCCGCGGGCATGGACGCTACACAATGCTTTTTTCCTAGTGAATTTGGTGAGCAACAAATTATAGTCGCGTTGCTTCGCCGTGAAAAGGGAGAAGGTTAAGGGTTCCCTAGAACGTAAATTATCTTCCACGGCCGCTTGTTCAGTCTCCCCATGCAGTCTTGACAACGAATGACAACCCCTCAAGTATAGGCCTTGAAGGCAACCCGAGTCCTCTCCGGAGTTGACATACCCATATTAGAATCCCAAAATTGTTTCACGCTCTAGGGAGCTTGCCTCTTCTCTACAAGATCACCATAGGGGACGCCACCTCTGAATTTTACGTTTTGCCATTTCCGGGAATCCTAGAGTGACCATTAATGGGGATTGGTCTGAGATAGCCCAGGGTAAGTATTGGGCATCCACAACAGATAGATCAATTCGAGAGAATTACCTGTGGCCAGGAGAGTTGCACAATCAAGCAAATGAGAGGGGATGACTAGTACGCCACACCTCCTGAATGTGGTAAGTGGTAACCCAATGTGTCAGAGGAGTTGGAGCACTAGCCGCCACCCCCCGCTCCCCAAATGGTCTAATACAGGGTTGAGTAGTAGATTAAAATCACCCGGTATCAGGTGCAGTTGAGTGGTTGCTGGCAGAGGATTAGAAATATTGACAAGAATAATTGAAGTATATTTGACATGGCAACACCAAAAACCTACCCCAAGGGTCTAACTTTACAGAGGTAACGGCAAATTGAAGAGATTTGTGGACCAGGAAGGAGACCCCAGGGAAGTAGCTGGAGAGAACCGAGCGATAGCTGTGACCCACCCATGGGCGCCTGAGGGTTTATACTCTAGAGCCCAATAAATGCATTTCTTGAAGAAAAAAACACATGTGGGCTATAAGAAGAGAAAATGAAAGACCAGAGACCTTTTAAAATTACCATTAAGCCTCCAAACATTCCATGAGATGATCTTAAGATGTGTCAGTGACTCAATGAGGAATAAAAGAGTAAATGGAAGCATAGGAGAAGCCCCAAAAGACAAAAAATACGTAGGAGTCAGGTCTGTAGCCATAATCGGGGTTACCAATAACTACGAGATCGACCCACGTGTCCACCAGAGTTCAAAGACCACGATCGGTAGAGCATAAAAGTTTGAAAAGCTGAAACAAACCCCCCCAACACATTCCCCCCACCCCGAACAGGAGACATGCATACCCAAAAGCACAACGAGACCTGTACCGTATAAAAACAGTGAGAAACTGAACAAAATAGTAAGATTAAATGAGGGGGCGACCCCCCCCCCCCCCTTCCTAAGTAACATCGTCCTATCAGGGAGTAAAGAACACAAAAATTGTAATACTATAACGTGGATGACCGGAGCATAAGAATACACCAATATAAAATGCAGTGCACTACTTTTGAGACAACCGAGAAATAGAATATGTGACGCAGTGATGGCATCGGAGCACAAGTCCTTCGAGAGTCAGGTAGAGGCATCTCCCGACTTGTCAAAGAGCACTGTAAAAGAAAAATGGCCCCACCACCATTACAGAGTGGAAGACTTGAGTGAGAAGCGACAAGATCTCCTGAGATCAGAAACGTTACAAACGGTTTTACATTGCGTTCCAACATCCAGGTGAAGATGTCTTCCGGCTTGTCCAATAATACTGTAGAGCCATTGTTCACTGGCCTGAGCTTCACAGGATAGACCATAAAATAGGGAATTTGTTTGTCCCTCAGATGTTTCTTTTGCCTCCACTAATTTTTGGCGTTGCTTTTGCACTTCCAGAGAATAGTCAGGAATAACTCGTCATCTTGCTAGTTCCAGCAGCTTGTCCTTGTAGTTGAGGAACTTGGCTATGAACGTGTGCGGGTGCACACCAGGGTGAGAGGCCCTCGATGGGATAGGTGAGCACGTTCCACACAGAACATAGGGGATAAAGCATTGTGTCTAAAAGCAGTTGTAAGCCAGCCCTCCAGGAAAGCAGTAGGGTTTAGTCTCTACATGCCTTCTGGTAGACCAACAAAGCAGACATTACATCCCTGTAATTGGTTCTCCATGTCGTCGATCTTGGTTGGCCATTCGGAGTGCTGAGACTCCAAATTATCAACTTTAGAGCGAATGGGATCTATATGTAGATCAGATTTATACGATGCTCCGATTCTGCAGCTCTCTCCTGCTGGGTATCGACATCAGCCCTGAGGAGGCCAAAGTCTGTCTAAAGTGTCTATTTTTTCGGTGGGCACCATACGAGAGTCAGTAATGGCCCTTGGGACATCCAACATGGATCGTTCTGCAGGCGATTCAGCAAAATTGTAGGGGTGGAAGCCTCAAGGTGGAAGTGGAAGTACGGGGTCCAGTTGCACTGCCAGACTTCTTATCCAGCTTGTCAGTAATTTTGGACTATTTAGAGGGAGCCATTATAGGTCTACAAAAGGCAACTATCAGGACGCAAAAGTTTAAAAATAAAACTCAGGCCGGCGCACAAGATGGTATATACAGATGATTAACAGCATTGGAAGAGGGAAAAGTCCTGCAGGTATTACAGCATATTTCAAGGGTCAGAACAAAGGCCCTCAGGGACGCAAATGTTAGAAATCAAGTCTGTGTCCTCTAGAGCCCAGCAGGCGGTAGCAACTTTCCTAGGGCACAATTACACCCTTTAATTTCCAGCGTTCAGGCACTAGACTGTATGCAATGGAGCAACTGTTCCTCTGTTCAGCACAATATGGTTGCTGAGGCTGATAGAGATATATACATATACATGTTGCAGTTCAGGAATTACGGTGGTTTGTGCAGGGAAGGTGAATCCTGGAGCAGATAGGGAGGATGTTGGGCAGGCCCGCGACTGATTTACTGTGTCTCCCAACACCCACAGACAAGTGCATGTCTGCTGCAGCGACACGCTGCTATAAAATTTAGTTTGGGGATCCGGCCTGCCAACTATGCCCCCACTCCCCAGGTTCTCGGACCCGGGCAAGGAGGGCCTCAAAATGCTCCACCAGAGATGAGAAGCTTAGCGATCATAGGGGTGATTCCGTTGGTGACATATGGAGGAAGGATAGGAGCAGACACCCCGGTCTACCAGCGGAGCTCTGTTAAAAGACATCCGTCCCTGTCTGCGTCTTGGCCACTCTCCTATTGTCTACTGATCTAAATGACTTGTTAGTCTTGGTGAGAATGTTGATGTTAATAACTAGTCTTTCAGGTGGAAAACCTCTCTATCCTTGTGAACCGCATTTTGGTTTGGGAGATGATTGGGAACGTACCAGCCTTTGAACTCTTTTTACCCGATCATTGGCCCTTGTAGTGTTGAGGGCTCTTGTATACTTGTTTTATGCTACTATTGTTTTTTCCTTTTCAGGGTGGACTATGAAATATTTGCTTTCTAATCTTGCCTTCTGGTTTTTCCTGCATAAATTTAATTCATGTATACCTTTTGCCTTGCATTGGAAGTGCTTGTAGAATTCAATAAAGACAGAACTTACAAATTTGGGATTTATTTAGTAATGCTGAAATCTTGCTCTTCCTTCAACCGTATAGAAACAAAATGGAAGACAACCAAATCTCCATCACTGCCCTCACCCCAGAACTTGGAGAAAGGTCTAAGCCACCAAGAGCTAGATTTACTGTCTAATATTTGTGGATCTCATCAAAAGTAAGTTTATTTGACCTAAACATAGATTTGTTTTGTCCTTTATTTGTTAGACAATATATTGTAAAAAGAACATTATTTTCCTTAGCCCCTTAGTGCCCACCCTATTTTAGGCCCTAATGACCAAGATATTTTTTTCAGTTTTTCTATAGTCTCATTCAAAGAGCTATAACTTTTTTATTTTTCCTTTGACATAGCTTTCTGAGGACTTGTTTTTTGCGGGGTTAGTTGTACTTTTTGAATTCCGCCATTATTCTATGCATTTTAAATTGACGGCGTTCACTGTGCGGTGTAAATAACACGTTATCTTTATTCTATGGGTCGGTACTATTACGACGATACCACATATGTATAGGTTTTTTATGTTTTACGACTTTTGCACAATAAAAACACTTGAACTAAAATTATTTGTTTTTGCATAGTCTCTTTCCAAGAACAGTAATTTTTGGTATTTTTCCGTCAATGTAGTGCTTTTTTTTTGTGCTTGATTTTTGCAGGACAAGACGTAGTTTTTGATTGGTACTGTTTTGGAGTGCATGGGACTTATTGATTAACTTTTGTTATGACTTTTTTGGGGGGTAATGAACAAAAATAGCAATTTCGCCATTGTTTTTTTGCGTTGTTTTTTACGGTGTTCACCTTGCGGTTTAAATTACATATTAACTTTATTGTTTGAGTCCTTAAGGTCGCGGTGATTCCATATATGTGTACTTTAATTTCTTTTTTACACTTTTACTAAATAAAAACACTTTATAGGAAAAAAATGGTTTTATTTATTTTTTTAATGTAATTTTTATTTCACATTACTTACTTATTTTTTTAGTCCCACTAAGGGACTTTACCATGCGATCTTTAGATCGCTGCTATAATGCTTTGGTATACTTAGTATACCATATCATTATTGCCCGTCAGTGTAAATCTGACAGGCAATATATTAGGACGTGCCTCCAGAATGTCCTAATATGCATATGCCCAGGGCAGACCTGGGGGCTTTTATCAGGGCCCCGGGCTGCCTTGGCACCCCATCGGAGGCCCGCAATTGCATTTGCGGGTCGCCGATGGGTGTGCGAGGGAGCTCCCTCCCTCTGTTAACAAGTTAAATGTCACAGTCGCTATTGACCACAGCATTTAACGGGTTAAATGGCCGCAATCTAAGTAAACTTCGATCTCGGCCATTGGAGTAGGAGTCCGGCTGTGATCAGACAGCCAAGCCCCGGCTCCAGCCTTCACGGGTCACCTGTGCAGGACTTACTGGGCTGCCGTGAAAAGGTGACGGCCTAGCCCCCTTAGTGACCGCCGTGAATAAGTGTATTATGGTCACAAAGGGGTTAACGACCGGCGTATAGTGTTGTTCTACGTCAGCCGTTAAGGGTACTTCTTCTGAAGTCAGTTCTTCAGAGGAAGTTTTCCCGCATCGGGCGGGTTGCTCCTAAAGCACGGGCTGTTGCGAACAGCCTTGGGCATCAATTGGAAACTACTAGCAGTGGTCTCTGATCATGTTTAATCCCTTAGATGCGGCACTCAATAGCGACCGCCGCATCGGAGTGGTTTTAGAGGGAAGGGGCTCCCTCTCTCTCCCAACCGGTTTTTGTAAAAGTAGTAAAATATAAAAAAATTTGGTATCACCGCAATCATAACAACCCGCTGAATAAAGTTATTTTAGTTATACCACACGGTAAATGGCGTAAATTTAAGGCATAAAAAAAGGATGGTGAAATTCAGGTTTTTTTTCGATTACCCCACCAAAAAAGTTAATCAATAAATTATACCCCAAAATGGTGCTATTAAAAAATACAACTCCTTCTTATACAGCTATGTCCACGGGTAAATAAAAAAGTTATAGCTCTTTGAATGCGACGATGGAAAAACTAAAAAAATTGCTTGGTCATTAAGGTTTAAAATACCTTTTGTTATTAAGGGGTTAAGGGGCAAATTATTATTATATTTTAATTATGTTGTGTTTTTTTTTTAAATTGTTGATTTGTACTTTTTCAAGGGATTTCATTTTATGTAAAAAGTTTTTGGTATTTTTTTTTGTCTAAAATCAGTTAAAGGGGTATTCCCACCTTGAACATTTATGGCAAGTTCGCTTGCCTTGCTGTTTTCGTAATATCCTTAGGCATCAATGGAGAGAGTTGCGCACATGAGCAGCCTCCTCTCCATTCATTCTCCTTCTGGATGCGGTGGCCACCGCACCAGGCTGAAGAACTATCAGGCACTGATGGCATATTCCGTGGATATGCCATAAATATTTAGGGTGGGCATTAACCTTTAAGCCCTTATCGCGCTGCGGCGTAAGTTTTGTTGCAGGGAACTGAGCCCACGCCAACTGCAGCGGGTGTCAGCTGTAACATACAGCTGATACACTGCTGCAATGTTGCAGTTACTATCAACTGTGGCTTCGAAGTGGTTAGACACAGAATGGAGACTCCGCTCTGTCATTCGATCGTCAACATGCGTTTGCACTCTGCAATTTCCATTAGTTCCATAGACTTTAACCCCTTAGTGACCAGCCTATTTTAGGAATTAATGACCAGCATTTTTTAAAGTTTTTCAATTGTCGCATTCAATGAGCTATAACTTTATTTTTCCACATAGCTGTATAAGGACTTGTTTAAAGAGGCTCTGTCACCAGATTTTGCAACCCCTATCTGCTATTGCAGCAGATAGGCGCTGCAATGTAGATTACAGTAACGTTTTTATTTTTAAAAAATGAGCATTTTTGGCCAAGTTATTACCATTTTTGTAGTTATGCAAATGAGGCTTGCAAAAATCCAAGTGGGTGTGTTTAAAAGTAAAAGTCCAAGTGGGTGTGTATTATGTGCATACATCGGGGCGTTTTTAATACTTTTACTAGCTGGGCGCTCTGAAGAGAAGTAACATCCTCTTCTCTTCAGAACGCCCAGCTTCTGACAGTGCAGATCTGTGACGTCACTCACAGGTCCTGCATCGTGACGGCCACATCGGCACCAGAGGCTACAGTTGATTCTGCAGCAGCATCAGCGTTTGCAGGTAAGTCGATCTTATTATGAAGAGAAGTAACATCCTAGGCGCTGCAATGTAGATTACAGTGCAGATCTGTGACGTCACTCACAGGTCCTGCATCGTGACGGCCACATCGGCACCAGAGGCTACAGTTGATTCTGCAGCAGCATCAGCGTTTGCAGGTAAGTCGATCTTATTATGAAGAGAAGTAACATCCTAGGCGCTGCAATGTAGATTACAGTAAAGTTTTTATTTTTAAAAAACGAGCATTTTTGGCCAAGTTATTACCATTTTTGTAGTTATGCAAATGAGGCTTGCAAAAATCCAAGTGGGTGTGTTTAAAAGTAAAAGTCCAAGTGGGTGTGTATTATGTGCATACATCGGGGCGTTTTTAATACTTTTACTAGCTGGGCGCTCTGAAGAGAAGTAACATCCTCTTCTCTTCAGAACGCCCAGCTTCTGACAGTGCAGATCTGTGACGTCACTCACAGGTCCTGCATCGTGACGGCCACATCGGCACCAGAGGCTACAGTTGATTCTGCAGCAGCATCAGCGTTTGCAGGTAAGTCGATCTTATTATGTGCATACATCGGGGCGTTTTTAATACTTTTACTAGCTGGGCGCTCTGAAGAGAAGTAACATCCTCTTCTCTTCAGAACGCCCAGCTTCTGACAGTGCAGATCTGTGACGTCACTCACAGGTCCTGCATCGTGACGGCCACATCGGCACCAGACGTCACTCACATCAGCGTTTGCAGGTAAGTCGATCTTACCTGCAAACGCTGATGCTGCTGCAGAATCAACTGTAGCCTCTGGTGCCGATGTGGCCGTCACGATGCAGGACCTGTGAGTGACGTCACAGATCTGCACTGTCAGAAGCTGGGCGTTCTGAAGAGAAGAGGATGTTACTTCTCTTCAGAGCGCCCAGCTAGTAAAAGTATTAAAAACGCCCCGATGTACGCACATAATACACACCCACTTGGACTTTTACTTTTAAACACACCCACTTGAATTTTTGCAAGCCTCATTTGCATAACTACAAAAATGGTCATAACTTGGCCAAAAATGCTCGTTTTTTAAAAATAAAAACGTTACTGTAATCTACATTGCAGCGCCTATCTGCTGCAATAGCAGATAGGGGTTGCAAAATCTGGTGACAGAGCCTCTTTAAAGCAGAACAAGTTGTTGTTTTTTTAATAGCACCATTTTAGGGTAGATATGATTTATTGATTTAATTTTGATCAACTTTTTTTGGGGGGGGAATAGAAAAAAACAAACAAAAAAACTATTTCGCCATTCCTTTTTGCATCTTAAATTAATGCCGTTGATTGTATGGTACAAATAACATCATAACTTTATTCAGCACGTCATTCCGATTGCGGTAATACCAAATTTATATAGTGTTTTTATGTTTGTTATGTTTTACACAGTAAAAAACATGTCTTTTTTTCCAAATATTTGTTTTTGTGTCACAATATTTTAAGAGCCATACATTTTTTATTTTTCTGCTGACGTGTTTTTGGAGGCCTTCTATTTTGCGGGACAACTTTGTAATTTTTTTGGTACCATTTTGGAGTAAATACGACTTTTTGTTCACTTTTTATGAAGGATGTTTTTGAAAACTGGATGAACAGAAAACAGCAATTCCCGCATTTTTATTTTATTTTTTATTGCGTTGACCGTGCGGGTTAAATGTTACTTGTGGTACTTTTGTCTTGGTTTTTTTTATACTTAGTTTTTTCATAAGAAAGCAATTTGCAAGGGGAAAAAGGTGGGTTTTAAATTTTTTTTTTTTGTCCCACTAGGGTAGGGGACTTCACTATGTGACCATTTGATCGATTTTGTAATACACTGCAATACTTCTGTATTGCTGTGTATTATTGCCTGTCAGTGTAAAACTGACAGGCAGTTGTTAGGACATGCTTCTGGCATGCCCTAACAGGCATTCACTAAAGGCAGACCTGTAGGCCTGTGTTAGGCCCTCGACTGCCATAAAAACAATCTTCACTCCACGATATGGTATGCCGATGGGATGAGAGAGGGAGCCCCCTCCCCCTAAAACCACTGGGATGCAGCGGTCAATAGTGACCGCCGCATCTTAGAACAAAGCCTGCCGTAATAACATCTATGAGTGGTCACTAACGGCTTAAATTGTGCGTCAGGGCGCTTGCCGAACCTGCGCTCCAATCAACGCCTCCTGGTAGTGGGCTTTCGGCTGGGGGGAAACGGGGACAAGGTTTCCCCCTTCTATTTATTGGTGGGAGCCCCAGCAGTTGGTCACCCACCCTTCTAACAGTTATCACCTATCCAGCGGATAGATTATTTGTTGTGACCTGGAATACCCCTTTTAACGTTGAATTCACACATGCAGTTTTTGTTAACTAAAATTCACGAGTGGATACAAAACAGAGGAATTTAGTATACATTTTTGCTTTATACTTTTAGATCCAATCCTGGCTTTGGCTCCAAATACTCAAGGTGTGATTTCATCCTATAGCTAATTTTACAAGAGCCAAAAAAAACAAAAAAGTGCCCGTATTATGACCAACAAATACCAGCCTCACCGCCGGTCTAATGTTTCGGACTATTCGCATCGTAGGGATCTGTTTCTGAAATAAAAGCTATAATCTTAATCTCTAGCGATTTTCAGGTGTAAAAAAAAAACTACATGCTCCTTGATATAATTGAAAAATTGAAGGTAATATCCATCTAATTTACAGAATGCTGTTGTGTAATATGGATAAGTGTGTTCTTCATTCAAGAAAAGGTGGTGACCTCATTACTCACTGCTTAATATGTAGATGTGCTTGTTACAGGTCTATCTCATACAACCACTCACAGCAGAAGAAATGTATTGAGTATTGTTACATTTGGAGAAAAGGCAGCCATATAACATACATATTGTACAGAGACATTAGGACACATGTATTAATGTGTAGCACTCCATAAAATGGTGTATAAATGCCTGAAATGTTGCATTTCCTAACATGCATTTTGTAAAGGCGAACAATATCGCATGGAGGGTAAGGGCAGACCTGTCCTTGTCATAGTCACCAGCGAACCTGTCATGTTGAACATGCTGCCATCTGCAGGCATTTTATAGCGAAGGAGTAGCTGAGCAGATTAAATGGACCCTAAAGGCCCTTTTACACGGGCCAATTATCGAGCAAACGAGCGTTCATTCCCGATCATTGTCCTGTGTAAACAGGGCAACGATCAGCCGATTAACTAATAAACGCGCATTCAATGGCTGATTTGATTCATTTATGCTGCAAGAAATATGATCGTTGATATGAAAGAAATACATGAGGACGAGTAATCGTGGTAGAAGTAGTAATGATCACTCATCCCCAATCATAGCTTCTTGTGAAAGGAGCAAATGCCGATCAACGAGCTGTCTCATTAATCGGCACTCGTTTACACGGCCCAATTCGGGCCATGTAATTTTTATTGGTTTCAATATAAACTAGTACAAACACAGTTGGGGAAGATGTGTCCCTATAATGATAAGAACATGACGAATAAGGGCGCAGCTCAAATAGGAGGGTGAACATCCCAACCCATGAGAAGCGCAAAATACGACAGCAGTCTGAGTAAGCATAATGGAAAGGAGCATTACTTTAAAAAAAAAAAAGGAAATAGAAATACAATAATTCAGCTTCATATGCATACTAAAATGCAGTGGTAATAATAGATGAGCACAATCACAGGAAGCAAATGACTGCTTAAAATAGACACAAGAAGAGAAGGAAAAGATAGAACGGGAAACAAACCAGGGCAAAGGAGAGTTTCTGGTGAACCTGGACTCCAGTTCCCGACCATCATGGGTAAATAAGAAGAAGCAGCTATGCACCTGGCAGAGATGTGGGAGGAGCAAGCAAACCCCCATGCACCCGCATGTAGTCCTCTCTCAGATGACGTCTCATGGGAAAGAATGGGTATTGTGTCTCAAGTCACTGCAGTACGGTATGTGGAAGAAGAGCGGAACGTAAGCCATTGAGACCAAGTATCTGGTATTGTGTAGAAGCAGTCGGGGAATGAGCCAGGAGGTGGTCCATTCACTGCATTAATGCAACCTCCTGGAACCACTCATCCAACAGTGGAGGGACTGCCGTTTTCCACCTGAGAGGGATAACCGATTTGGCAGCCTGGAGGTGGTGCCTAATTAGGGCGTTTTTGTAAATGGATAGCGGCATAGGGAGCATGAATAAAAGGACCACCTTGGGGAAATTCGGGACCGAGACCCCAGTAACTTCCAATATAATTTTAAGAACCACCTCCCATAAACTCTGGAAGGAGGGACAATTCCACCAAATATGAGACCTGGAGCCCCACAGCGCCAACACGTATCAGGTACATACCATTTATGCAGGGCATTGGGGACCCAATACCACCTAGAGATAATTTTGTAGCTATGGCTATCAAGGCTTTCTGGGAAAGGGAGAAACATAGTCTCCATTGTGCGTCAGAGAATGTCGTGTTCAATTCTGTCTCACAAGCCTTGAGGTGATCGCTGGGAGAGGAGTAGTTTATAGAGAGGGGACAGGGTGGAAACACATAAGCGCTCAAAGTCAGTAAGTGGTCGGTGAAGGTGAGCCTGGCGCTTAGTAACACTTTAGATATGTTTCAACTGGGAGTATTCAAATATGTGACGTGAGGGCGTAGCAGCTGGGCCGATAGTGGCTAATGGGAGTAGAGAAGAATCAGAGAGGACCTGAGTGAAGTACATGGGGTTGGTGGAAGACCTACCCAGGAAGGAGAGACGCACCTCCCCAGCAGGAAAGGCAGGGTTGTCAGTAATAGGGGTCAATGGACCCAGTGGGTCAATGAGTGAGCCCCCTATCCCAGAGGACCACAGTGCCAGGAGGGTGTGGAAAACAACAAAGGAGGCGGGAGTCAGTCTATTCTCAGGCAGGGTCCACGGCAGAGTTGATAGGGTACGTGTACAGAGTTGTTGGGCTAAACGAACGCAGGGTTTAAAATCCTGATTGTGGAAAAAGTTAAGGACACGACGACCGATAATAAAGACGACAGTCCGGCAGACCAACCCCACCTGCGTCCCTTGTGCGAGTTAGGATTGTCCTACTCAGGCGGGGACGACCCGTTGGCCAAATGAAGGATCCAAAACATTGTTGGATACGTACCCAATAAGATGATGGGATGGAGATAGGGATTGTCTGCAGGAGGTACAGCAATCTGGGGAGGGGTGACATTTTAATAATATTAATATGGCCAAACCAGGAGAATTCCCTTTTATGCCAAGAGGCCAGATCTGTGTGAAATTTGGCCAGTAAGGGGATGAAGTTATTAGTAAACCGTTGTGAGAGATCAGAGCTTATTCGTACTACAAGATATGTTCTACCCCTCAAGCCAGGAGAAGGGGAAATTACTTTTGAGGAGTGATGGTGTCGAGGGTGGGAGGGATAAATCCGAAGCCTCAGACTTGGAGAAGTTAATCTTAAAATTAGACCATGTTCCAAAATGGGACAACTCGGACATCAACGATGGAAGAGACATATGCGGCTTAGTGAGATAAACCAATAGGTCATCAGCAAATGCAGAACACTTCTATTCCGTCCCGCCTATGAGAATACCCTTAATATCCGTGCTGCTCCGAATGGATGCCAGGAGATTCTCCATAACGAGGACATACAACAATGGGGATAAAGGGCACCCTTGCCTGGTACCATTATGAATAGCAAATGGTGCAGAGAGGGAGCCGTTTATTTTTAATTGGGCGGATGGACAATGAAATAGGGCCATTATTTTACTCATAATGGAAGGCCATAGTCCGATATGTTGAAGAATTTGAAGGGCGGGCCAGGATATCCTGTCAAACGCCTTTTCGGCATCTAGAGACAGGATCATGAGGGGGATGTGGGGAGTCTGGGCATGATGGATAATATCTAAGGTTTTAAAAGAAAAGTGTCATGAATTTTGTATTTTTTTTTATCATATTGCTTTTAATATAATATTTTATAATTTTTTATTTAATTGCGTTCTCATGTTTTACTCTTTTTAAAGTTTTCTGACTTTTACTTCTCTATGGGGGCTGTAATTTTTTTTTTTCATCTCTGTGTCGATTAACAACACATACAGAGATGGAATACGGCACATACAACCCCATAGAGAATGCGAACGGGAGCCGTTCCATTCTCAGTTGCGTGCGCCATCTGTGTGGGAACGGCGCATGCGCCGCTCTTACACAGACCAAAACGAAGCTAGTTTGCAGAGCGAAATCCGGTGCCATTTTCATGTGGACCAGAAGCCGCTGCCGGACAGTAAGATGACTACTTCCGGCCGCAGCTTCCGGCCATATGTTCAATGAAGCGGAGGCGCAGGGAAGAGGAGCGTAGACCAGCGGAGGCGGCAGCAGGAGCAGGTAATTTATGTTTGTGTATGTTTGTGTGTATTATGTTCGTGTATATTATGTTCGTGTATTACTAGCCAGAAGAAGGATGGGGGGATTGTGTGAGGACACTTGAGGAGAGTGTCCACCCCAAATTTGCAGCATACATCAATGACGTTGCTTTACCACAATGTGTAATCACTTAAATACTAATTGTTTAACTGAAATTTTTTCAAATAATTTCTAGCGACACATTCCCTTTAAGGGTATTATCACGCACCTCCCGACCAGGCACAAAGCCCACCTGATCTGGATGGACTAAGTTAGGGAGATGTATATTCAATCTGTTATCAAGCAATTTGGCATAGATTTTTAGGTCTACGTTTATCAAGGAGATGGGGCGATAACTGGAGCAGAGCTGAGGATATTTGCTCGATTTAGGAATGACTGTAACATGGGCCAAGGTGGAGCCAGTGGGGAACAAGACTTTAGGAGAGATAACATTAAAGGCTTGGAGCAGAAGTAGTGCCAGACAGTCCGTTAATGTTTTATAAAATTTGGCAGTATATCCATCCGGTCCTTGACTCTTTTTTTTTTTTCCCCCGGGAGGTCCTTCATAACTGCAAGGATCTCCGGCAAGGAAAAATCCGCATCCATCTCCTCAGCCATTTCACTAGACAAAGGAGTGGGGAGAGAGGCCCGGTCCGGGGAGGAAGAGTCAGTGGATGGTCGAAGGTTATAAAGGTCAGAATCAAATTTGTGAAAGCAATAAGGAATCTCGGGGGTCGTATGGACCACAGGGCCAGAGGAAGATTTCGTATATGGGATTGGGCCAACTAAGCCTTTAACGCTCTGGCTAACTTGCACCCGCTTCTGTTACCGAATTCGTAAAACTTGCTCCGACAGACTTGAAGGAGACTCTTTTGGGCGAGTCTAACAGACGTCAAGCTTCTTGTCGGCCACTCTGTAACTCCCGTAAGAGCGGAAGAGAAAGCGCATGCTTGTGAGCCAGTTCAAGGGAGCTAATTTTTTGGAGAGCATGTTTCAGGGAATGGACCCTTTCTCTTTTAAGGCGTGCTCCACACAAATTTAAGGGCCTCCCATCATAGGGGATGTGGTATCATGGATATGATCGGATGTGAAGTGCTCAACCGTTTGCAGCAGTTCAGCACTGCAGACCCCATCAGGAGTAAAACTCATTTAGTCTCAGGGACCAGAAACCTTTAATGAGAAAAGGGAGGTGTAAGGTACAATACACCGGGGCATGATCAGACCATAATATCTTGCCAATGGACGTGGACACAGCCCAGGGAAGGTCATGATGTTGAAGGAGGATATAGTTCAAGCGACTGTAGGTGCCATGCGGATGAGAGTAAAAGCTATAATCTTTGTCAGAAGGGTGTTGAAGGCGCCAAACATCACAGAGTTGAAGCTGTGAAATGGCGTGTTTCACCCGTTTGATAGCATTATATGCAATACTGGAGCGACCAGTCGAATTATCCAGTGTCGGTGTAAAGGATCTGCCAGACACAGCTTCTGTGTCGACGCCCATGGTTAATCAGTCTGCACCTGCTCCTAAGTCTGATAGAGTGACTCGATCATCTACCACTCGGGCTGGGAGGCTGAGAAGTGGGAGAGCCTGGCCAGACGGAGCTAGCTCCCGCCCTCTGTCTATTTATACCTTCATTTCCTGCTCCTCCTTTGCCTGTGATTCTGCCTGTTTCCCGGCTCTGCTGCTGCTGCTTGTGCTATCGACCTCTGCTTCATATTGACCCTGGCTTTACGGACTACTTTCCTGCTCTGCGTTTGGTACGTCGTACACTCCTGGTTTGACTCGGCTTGTTCACTACTCTTGTTGCTCACGGTGTTGCCGTGGGCAACTGCCCCATTTCCCTTAGCTTCTGTGTACCCTTGTCTATTTGTCTATCGTGCACATATTGAGCGTAGGGACCGTCGCCTAGGACGGGCCGTGCAAGTAGGCAGGGACTGAGTGGCGGGTAGATTAGGGCTCACCTGTCTGTCTCCCTACCCCATCATTACAGTCGGATCTAAAGTAAGATTAAAGTCCCCGCATAATACCACAGTTCCCCGCACCACCGGAAGGGCAGTGTCTATAAGATGAAGAAGGAAAGGGACCTGACCAGAATTAAGGGCATAGGCATTAATCACAGTGAACTCGCGCCCACCAATGTTTAGAACTAGGATTATAAATCTAGCCTCCGAGTCAGTGACCACATTGACGACCTGGTGAGTGAGGGATTTATGAAGCGCTTTGGCAACTCCACAAGATCTGGAATGTGAATTGTTACTAAAATGCCATTGTGTGTAAAATTTATGTCTAATAGCAGGGGTGAGCCTCCTTTTAAAGGGAGTTTCCTGGAAACATGCAATATGTACCTTACGCTTATGGAGGTGCTGGAGGGTTTGCGCTCTATTTTTAGGCGTATTCAACCCCTTCGCATTGAAGGAGGCTATAGTTAGGTCAGCCATGGACGTAAGCAGAACCGCCCTCTGAAATGTTCTGGATAAAACAGGAAAGGCAGGAGTCCAGGATCACCACAAGGAAGAGAAGGGGGGGGGGGAGGGACAGTCTAGGGAGAGAAATCACTGCATGAAAGATAAACCAAAAGATCAACAAAAAAGGCAGCAAAATAGACACTGCCGCACAAGCTAAGCACAAAAATGTGAAGGACCATGAAGCGTCCGTTGCGCTCCGGGTTGATCCAGTACCTACGGGGGGAAGGTGACCGTTACGCATAAGCGCAACTCATGCTCCCCAGCGTATAATAATATAAGTATAAATATAAACCGCTATTATGATAGACGTATTGAAAATAGAGGGGAAGGCATGTTGTAACAGCAGAAAGTACAATGCCTAAGGCAGAAAGCAAACTAGACATCCCACATTAAGCAAGAACAAAAGAGGACTTCCAGGAACTCCAAAAATTACTTAAGGCAAAATAAGTCCTGGAGTACACAAACATGGCACCGTGCACCTCAGGTCATCAGGCTGAACGGGCAGTCTCATCAGGCGGTGTAGTTCCCGGTTCCGTCCGCGTCCAGACCATCTTCTGGGAACTCTCGGGGGCCGACCTCCGATAGAATTCGGGTGTAAATAAGGAGGGCGTCCTATTTTGGATCCTCTGCCAGCAGAAGACAACAGCGAGGGCCACTCTTGTATTGAATTGGAAGGAAGGCCTAGATCCTGGAGGAAATCCGGCAAGTCATGTGGAGAGCTCAAAGTATAGGTGTGACCGTCGCGTCTGACCATTAACGCAAAGGGGAAGCCCCATCTATAGATGATGCCACGATTCCGAAGTACATCCAGAAGGTGTTTGAGAGCTGATCTTTGCGCCAGGGTGTGCCTAGACAGATCCGGTAATATACGTATCTGCGTCCCTTGATGAAATATGGTGGGCTGTTGTCTCGTTTTTTGCAGAATAGCGTCTTTTATGGTGTAAAAATGTATTCTGCAAATTAAATCTCTGGGCCGCTGGTCATCAAGACTTAGTGGACGTAGGGCTCCTTGGGCATGATCAAGTTCAGTATGGGTATTTGGTGGACGACCCAATAAATTATTGATGGTAGACAATGTAGAGAACTGATCGGATGCAAGAATAGATTCAGGCAGACCCCGAATACGGAGGTTGTTCCTCCGATTACGATTCTCAATGTCGTCAAGATGTTGTTGCAGAGTGAACAATTGAGCAGAATGATGCTGCAGAGTTGATTGCATAGTGGCAAGCGTTGCATTGTCAGTGACACGGTCATGAGCGAGGGTATCCACTCTCGTAGAAAGTGAGGAAAGTACAGCTCGAACTGGGTAAACTCCAATTTACATTCTTCCACAATCTGCTTGGCAAAGGAAGTCATATCAGACCTAGTGGGTAGCATTTGAACCATCTGACGAATATCAGAAAGAGTTGCCGGTCTATTTTCACAGGCTGGTACGGATAAGGGGTCTGTATGACTTAATCTGAAAACGGACGGAATGTAGTCCGGGTTGCAGGTAGAGTCCAGACCACGGTGAATTGGAGCAAGGATCCTGGAGCCCTGGCTGTGGGCATGTGAGAGAGGTAAGGGCCAACGATGTGGGGGAGACCCCTGGTGCAACGAGGATGAAGAGGTCGGCTGGACATGAGGGGCGGACCCTAACTTTTTAAACAAGTTATTCTAATAGAATAGTATACCTAGACTTTGTAATTTACTTATTGTTAAAATGTAGTTGTTTCAACCATGCAAATTCTGTGTGAAGTTACTGCCACTAGGTGTCTTCCGTAGTGGCAGAGGGTGTCTCCCCATCTGTAACAGAGCGGAGGAGATGGATTGCAAATGGTGGGGGTGTGTCTGTTCACTGAACCCTCCTCCTGCTCCCCCCTGCCCTCTCCATAGATTTTTTTATATGCAGGCAGAGAGAGTTAGCAACAGACACAATTCATACAAGTCTATTGAGAGGGGAGGGGTGAGCAGGGGGAGTAAGCCGGAGTAGAGTGAGAAAGTCGCAGGCTGATTGTAAGCTTTATATCACCCCAGTGCTGGATTCTAGGCTACACTGGTCTGTACTGCTGTATAATCGTCCCCCATGCTGCTGCAGCTCTTATACAGTTAGGTCCAGAATTATTTGGACAGTGACACAATCTTCATGATTTGGGCTCTGCATGACACCACATTGGATTTGAAATGAAACAACTGAGATGCAATTGAAGTGTAGATTTTCAAGTTTAATTCAAGGGGTTGAACAAAAATATCCTGTGAGATGTTTAGGAATTGCAATCATTTTTCTACACAGTCTACTCATTTTAGAGGCTCAAAAGTAATTGGACAAATTAACATTACCATAAATAAAAATATATTTTTTACTCTTTCACCTATGGCAGCACCCCTGGAGAGACATCCCATTCGACTGGTAGCCTGAGGATATAAAAAAAGGACACACCTCTCCACACACCCAGTCAGGTCTCCTATCCTCTGAATGGGATTGTCCTGTTAGGAAAAGAAGCACTTCTCCATGGGTTGCAGACCCCCTAGCAAGGTTCTTACCTTTTCTGCCTAGGGGTGCTCTGAAAGGTGTAAGTCTCCTTTGGAGGGAGCAACCTTAAGTCTGGGTTCGGTTACTCCCTCCTCTCCCGGTCCATCGCTTCCCTCACTGGAGGTGGTTTTAGGTTCCACGAGGTGAGACCTTCCTCTGGCGGGAGAGCGGTTCTCCCAGGGTCATACTCTGTTCCCTAGTGGGGCCGGCACGCATGCCCAGTGTTGGCGGCTTCCAGTGCACTCTGAAAAACTTATGGTTGCCGCAACGCATCACTTCCGGCAAGGTGACGCATGCTACACTCCAGGAAGCGTTGGTTCCGGCGGCCCCAACCGGGAGGAGGGGCTCGAGGTGTCCGGAGCAGAGGACCTACCCAGCTAATCCAAGGCCTATTTACGCCTGAACGATTTGGAGCCTCAGTCTCTAGCATCTTCTTCCATAATGGAAACGCCAGGAGAAGCAACAGGACGCGCTGAATGCTCGGATGCCACAAGATCCTCCAGTCCGGTACTTGAGGAGAAGGCAGGACTACAGGGTATGGCAAATAAAACCTATTTCTTGCTAATAATGTTCTCTTCTCTTGTACATATGTTTAGGCCATTGAAGGTCCTAGGAAAAAAACTGGATAAAACCTGTAACAAGGAGTGCAGAGTTTGTAATAAAAAAAACTAGCAGCCTCTTATAATTAAAGACTTTGCCAGAATTGATTCGATAAAATCATCACGGAAGAATCTACAAGTCTGGCCTGAAGCATTAAAGAGATTGGCAGAAGTTAGGAACTCCCTAAACTCCCTAAAGAAAAAGAAGGATCTTCCATGCACCTCTTCTAGTTTGGTAGATCTATCAGCTTACTCTGCTGAAGAGGTTTTCAGCTAGGAGGAGAGCTGAGCTCCTCAGATAATTCATCGGACAAGGACGGGGGGAATTTGTTCTTAGCAGAAGACGTAGACCAGCTTCTTAAAACCGTAAGAGCAACTATGAACATCGATGACCCTAAAGAACCTCGTTCCGTCCAGGACATAATGTTTGAAGGCTTGGGGCCTAGAAAACACAATTTTTCCCATTCATAAGAATGTATTAGGCCTCATTAAAAGGGAAGTTGGTAATCCCAAATGTCTTAAGAGAAAATATCCCTTTGAGGAAGAGGTCTGCAAGGACTGGGATAATACCCCTACACTTGACGCCCCAGTGGCAAAAATATCATGGAGGAATGCTCTTCCATTGAGGATCTAGGCTCTTTATCCGATCCCATGGATAGGAAAACCGATTACTACTTCAAGAGAACCTGGGAAGCTTCTACGGGGGCTTTAGCTTTTAAGGCAGGCATTGCAGCCACTTGTGTGGCTAGGTCTCTAAAGATATGGCTAGCAAAATTAGAGCCCCACCTTAGAGATCAGACTTCTAGGGATCAGATCCTTTCCTCCCTTCCAATGTTATCTAAGGCAGCATATTTTTGGGCTGACTCCTCGTTAGAGTCTTTGCGCTTCTCTGCCAGATCAGCGTCTCTCTCAAACTCCGCCAGGAGGGCTATCTGGCTAAAAACCTGGAATGGGGACACTGGGTCAATAGGGAAGCTATGTGCTTTTCCCTGCTCTGGTGATTATTTATTTGGGCCCCCACTAGATGACCTATTAAAAAAATCGTCTGATTCAAACTATGAAACTCTATACCAGCAATTTCAGGTCAGAATTTAAAGATATATTCAGACAACACGACGACCGTTGCTTATATAAATCATCAGGGGGAACGAGATCTGTTGCACTGGAGGATTTATCTTCCCAGATATTTTCTCTGGCAGAGCACCATCTGTTGACCCTCTCAGCTGTCCACCTAAAGGGAAGGGACAACCAGGTGGCAGACTTCCCAAACTGAGAATGGGCTCTGAATACAGAAATATTTCAGAAGATTGTTTACATGTGGGGAATTCCCTCAATTGACCTGTTTGCGTCCAGAGGAAACAGGAAGGTCAAGAGATTCTTCTCCCTAGATCCATCAGAACACCCAACATCAATAGATGCATTCCCCCCATGTTGGAGTCAAGAGAGGGGTTATGCCTCCCCCCTATGTCTTCTCACAAGGGTGATTAGAAAAATCAGGGAAAACAAAGCTTCAATAATCCTGATAGCCCTCTTTTGGCCAAAGAGACCATGGTTCACATGTTTAAGGAAAATATCCTCAGACAAACCTTGGATTCTCCCGACCACACCAGATCTCCTATACCAGGGACCAGTCATGCACCCAGAAAAGCTTCATTTGACAGCCTGGAGACTGAAAGGGTAATCCTTAGACACAGAGGGTTCTCAGAGTCTGTCATTTATACTCTGCTAGCAAGTAGGAAAAAGGTTACCTCTGAAATATATCTAAGGGCCTGAAAAGTATGTACAAATTTTGCAGGGGTGAACATAAATCCTCTAACCAAACCAGATATCCCTTTGATATTAGATTTTCTCTAGGCAGGATTAAATAAGAACCTCAAGCCTAGCACCTTAAAGCCTCATGCACACGACCATAGCCGTGTGCACGGCCGCGTTTGTCGGGTCGGCTGGCCACGGAGTGTCAGCCGCGAGCCACCCGCAAATCGCGGGCTGTGCACACGGCCGCGGCCATTATTTTCAATGAGCCCGGACAGCAGAATACTGATGTAATAAGGCTTGCCCATTCTTTCTGCGGTCCGGGCTCCATGGCCATGCACGAGCCGTGGAAACCATGGTTGTGTGCATGGGCCCATAGGAATGAATGGGGCCGCAATTCTCCCGTGGATTTTCGGGGGAATTTCGGCCGCAAAAGCACGTTCGTGTTCATGTGGCCTAAAGGTTCAGATATCCGCACTAAGTTCATTCTTTGATTTCAGATTGGTGGAACATCCCTGGTATAGGAGATTCCTGACCGCCTCCTCTAGACTTAAGCCCCAGATTTGATCCTCCGTTCCTCCTTGGGACCTAAATATTGTTCTCCAGGCCATGACAAATCCACCGTTAAAACCACTAAACTCTATAACCATAAAGATGCTGACACTCAAAATGACATTCTTGTTAGCCATTAAATCGGCCCGTAGAGTAAGTGAGATTCAGGCCCTTTTCTGCTTTTCCTCCATATACTCTACTATTAGATGACAGAGTCATCTTAAAAACCTTACCGGGGTTTCTTCCTAAAGTGGTCTCTCCGTTTCATCTAGACCAAGTATTTATTCTTCCCTCTTTTTGTAATTCACCGAAAAATCTGAGGGAACAGCAGTTTAACTGCCTGGACGTAAGGAGGTGCCTAGTCCAATACCTAGAAATCACTAAAGATTTAAGAACCTCAGAAAATTTGTTTGTCCAGTTCTAGGGTCCCAACAAGGATTTGGCAGCCAGTAGATCCACTATAGCGAGATGGATTAAACCGGCTATACATTTAGCCTATGTAAGTCAGAATCTCCAGCCTCCAGATTTCTTTGGAGCCCACTCCACCAGGGCTGTGTCCACTTCCTGGGCTGAGAGAGCAGAGGCATCCTTAGATCAGATATGCAAGGCTGCTACATGGAGCTCTCCTCACACCTTCCTCAAGCATTTCCGATTAAAACTGCATACAGCCCCTGACTTGGCCTTTGGTAGAAAGGTACTACAAGTTGTGGTCCCACCCTAAATATTGACTTCTATTGTACATCTCCAGGGGTGCTGTCATAGGTGAAAGGGTAAAAGATTGATTACTTACCGGTTATCGGTTTTTCATGAACCTATGGCAGCACCCCTCTGTTACCCTCCCTAATTCTTGTAGCGGATATAGTCCGCCAACATGAATACAAATTGATTCCTTGTATGAAGGTGTGAGGTAATTCCACTTGGGTGGTGCAAAAAAAATAATACAAAACATACACACTTCTGTTCAAAAGTTTAGGGTCACTTAGAAATTTCCTTATTTTTGAAAGAAAAGATCCAGTTTTTTTTCAATGAAGATAACATTAAATTAATCAGAAATACACTCTATACATTGTTAATGTGCTAAATGACAATTCTAGCTGCAAACGTCTGGTTTTTAATGCAATATCTACATAGGTGTATAGGGGCCCATTTCCAGCAACCATCACTCCAGTGTTCTAATGGTACATTGTGTTTGCTAACTGTGTTAGAAGGCTAATGGATGATTAGAAAACACTTTAAAAGCCTTGTGTACTTATGTTAGCACCGCTGTAAACAGTTTTGCTGTTTAGAGGAGCTATAAAACTGACCTTCCTTTGAGCTAGTTGAGAATCTGGAGCATTACATTTGTGGGTTTGATTAAACTCTCAAAATGGCTAGAAAAAGAGAGCTTTCATGTGAAACTCGACAGTCTATTCTTGTTCTTAGAAATGAAGGCTATTCCATGCAAGAAACTGAAGATTTCCTACAACGGTGTGTACTACTCCCTTCAGAGGACAGCACACACAGGCTCTAACCAGAGTAGAAAAAGAAGTGGGAGGCCCCGCTGCACAACTGAGCAACAATACAAGTACATTAGAGTCTCTAGTTTGAGAAATAGATGCCTCACAGGTCCTCAACTGGCTGCTTCATTAAATAGTACCCACAAAATGCCAGTGTCAACGTCTACAGTGAAGAGGCGACTCCGGGATTCTGGCCTTCAGGGCAGAGTGGCAAAGAAAAAGCCATATCTGAGAATGGCTAATAAAAGTAAAAGATTAATATGGGCAAAAGCACACAGACATTGGACAGAGGAAGATTGGAAAATAGTGTTATGGACAGACGAATGGAAGTTTGAGGTGTTTGGATCACACAGAAGAACATTTGTGAGACGCAGAACAACTGAAAAGATGCTGGAAGAGTGCCTGACGCCATCTGTCAAGCATGGTGGAGGTAATGTGATGGTCTGGGGTTGCTTTGGTGTTGGTAAAGTGGGAGATTTGTACAAGGTAAAAGGGATTTTGAATAAGGAAGGCTATCACTCCATTTTGCAACGCCATGCCATACCCTGTGGACAGCGCTTGATTGGAGCCAATTTCATCCTACAACAGGACAATGACCCAAAGCACACCTCCAAATTATGCAAGAACTATTTAGGGAAGAAGCAGGCAGCTGGTATTCTATCTGTAATGGAGTGGCCAGCGCAGTCACCAGAACTCAACCCCATAGAACTGTTGTGGGAGCAGCTTTACCGTACGGTACGCAAGAAGTGCCCATCAAGCCAATCCAACTTGTGGGAGGGCATTCTGGAAGCATGGGTTGAAATTTCTCCCGATTACCTCAGCAAATTAACAGCTAGAATGCCAAAGGTCTGCAATGCTGTAATTGCTGTAATGGAGCATTCTTTGACGAAAGCAAAGTTTGAAGGAGAAAATTATTATTTGAAATAAAAATCATTATTTCTAACCTTGTCAATGTCTTGACTATATTTTCTAGTCATTTTGCAATTCATCTGATAAATATAAGTGTGAGTTTTCATGGAAAACGCAAAATTGTCTGGGTGACCCCAAACATTTGAACGGTAGTGTGTGTGTGTGTGTGTGTGTGTGTATGTGTGTATATATATATATATATATATATATATATATATATATATATATATAATAAACTAATTCTCATCCTGAGTTATTCCGAAGACTGGGTGGGTGTGGAGAGATGTGTCCTTTTTTATATCTTCAGGCTTCCTGTCCAGTGAATGGGATGTCTCTCCAGGGGTGCTGTCATAGGTTTATGAAAAACCGATTACCGGTAAGTAATCAATCTTTTTTAATACTTTGTACAGAATGCTTTGCAGCCAATGACTGCCTGAAGTCTGGAACCTATGGACATCACCAAATTCTGGGTTTCCTGCTTTGTGATGCTTTGCCAGGCCTTTACTGCATCTGTCTTCAGTTGTTGCTTGTTTGTGGGTTTTTCTGCCTTATGTTTTGTCTTAACCCTTTCACGACCAATGGCAAAAATGAACGTCATGGTCGGCTGCTAGTTCCCACACCATGCGTTCATTTTCGTCAGTATTTCAAACTGTCACTCTGTGTAAACACAGAGTGACAGGCTCGCGCTGACAGCTGTCCTAGACAGCTGTCACATCAGTCTCGCCGGACAGCGGACCATCGCCGCTGCTTTCGGCAATTAACCCCTTAAGTGCGGCGAAGGATTGCCGTCGCTGTATTTAAGTGGTTTGAAGCACATCGGCAGCCCCCACTAAGTGATCGTGGGGGCTACCGATGCTTGTCGTGGCAATCGGAGGTCAGACAATGACCTCCGGGTTGCCATGTACGGAAGCCTCGGAGGAGCAGCCTCCGGCCGGTCCTCCTCGTCTTCCTGTCAGAGTGACCGTTACGTCACAATGACAGAGTACATTACACTACGTGTGTAGTGTAATGTGATCTAGCAGCGATCAAAGCTGCAAGTCTCAATGTCCCCTAGTGGGACAAGTAAAAAAAGTAAAAATAAGTAATAAAGGTTTAAAAAAAAAAAAAAAAGTGTAAAAATGAGTTTATAAGTTATATAAATACAAAATGCTTTTTTTTCCTATAATAAGACTTTTATTCTAGAAAAAAAATGAACACGTTTAAAAAATTACACATTTGGTATCACCGCGTTCGTAACGACCCCAACTATAAAACTATAATATTATTTTTCCCGCACGGTGAACACCCGAAAAAAAATCAATAAAAAACTACATCAGAATCGCAATTTTTTTGGTCACCACCGCTCCATAAATAAAGAATAAAAAGTGATCAAAAAGTCGCATGTACCCGAAAATAGTACCGATAAAAACTTCAATCCGTCCCGCAAAAAACAAGCCCTTACACAGCTTTTGTGACTAAAAAATAAAAAAATTATGGCTCTCAGAATATGGTGACACAGAAAATAGTTTTTTTTTATAAATAAGTGATTTTATTGTGCAAACGCTAAAAAAAAGGACCAAACCTATATACATATTGTATCGCCATAATCGTACCAACTCGCAGAATAAAGTAAAAATGTCACTTATAGCGTACGGTGCACGCCGCATAAAGAAAACCTAAAAAACGGTGTCAGAATTCCTGTTTTTTTGTCAGGATTGCAAAAAAATTGAATAAAAAGTGATAAAAAAAAAATGTGCATGTACCCCAAAATGGTACCAATGAAAACTACAGATTGTCCCGCAACAAATAAGCCCTCACACGGCTCCGGTGGTGAAAAAATAATAAAAAAGTTCTGCCTCTCAGAATATGGTGATGCAAAATGTGCAGAGTGTTCCAAAATCGGTTAAGATCGGGCGCCATTTATCAGTGCGACACCGGCCACACATCTATGAACTATTATTTATTTACCGCATTATTATACCCTCTCATTATACCCTGATGTACTCCGCACAGATTACATATGCCCCCACATTATAAACTGAAATATCAGCGAAACCCCAAACAAAACTACTACCAAGGAAAATCTGCGCTCCAAAAGCAAAATGGCGCTCTCTCCCTTCTGAGCCCTGCAGCGTGCTCAAGCAGCAGTTTGCACCCACACATATGGCATCGCCATACCCGAGAGAACCCGCTTAACGTTTTATGAGGTATTTGTCTTCTGTGGCACAAACTGGGCACAACATATTATGCACTAAAATGGCATATCAGTGGAAAATTGCAATTTTCACTTTGAACCATCCACTGTGCACTAACCCCTTTGCGCACTATGACTTAATTGCCCATCATGGTGCGGCGGTTGATGTATGGAGCCGGCTCATGTCCTGTGCCCGCTCCATACGCTGCGGGTGTCAGCTGTGTATTACAGCTGACACCCGGGACTAACGGAGAGGTACAGCGATCGCTCTGTTACAGAAGCCTGTAAGAATAACCGTATACTGCAATACATTAGTATTGCAGTGTGTTGTACCAGCGATCCAATGATCGCTGTATTAAGTCCCCTAAGGGGATTGATTAATAAAATGTGTAGAAGAATTATAGTTATTAGTAGTGAGAATAATTTTTTTTTAAGTTAAAAAAAATAAACACCTTTTCCCATTTTTCTTCTAAAGTAATGTAAAAAAAATGAACAAAATTGGTATCGCTACGTCCGTAAAAGTCCGAACTATTACAATATACCATTATTTAATTTGCACAGTGAACACCTTAAAAAAATGTCATAATTGAAGCTGCCAAAATCGCTGTTTTGTTTTTTTTGTCACCTTAGCTCTAAAAAAAAAAGGTAATACAACTTTTGAATCACTTTATGTACCAAAAAATGGTACCAATAAAAACTGTAACTCCTCCCGCAAGAAATAAGCCCTCACACCGCTCTATTGATGGAAAAATAAAAAAGTTATGGCTCCTGGAAAGCGAGGAGTGAAAATCTAAAATAAGAAATCAAAAAATGGATCAGTCCTGAAAGGGTTAATTCATTTCTAATGAAAAAAACGTATGACCACGTGGGGTATTTCTGTACTCGGGAGAAATTGCTTTATAAAAAAATGGTTGGTTTTTTGTCCTCCTTTATCCCTTATGAAAATGAGAAAATTAAACATTTTAGTGGAAAAATTTTTGAAATTAATTTTTGCGGCCTAATTCTAATAAACTCTGCAAAAGACCCGTGGGGTCTAAATGCTCACTATACCCCTAGAAAAATTCCTTGAAGGTTTTTCCAAAATGGGGTCACTTTTGGTGGGTTTCCACTGTTTTGGTCCCTCCAGTGCATTGCAAATGCGACATGGCACCGAAAACGATTCCAGCAAAATCAGAAATCCAAATGGTGCTCCTTCCCTTCTGAGCCCTGCTGTGGGTCCAAACAGCAGTTTATTACCACATATGGGGTATTGTCGTAATCGGGAGACATTGCTTTACAAATGTTGGGGTGCATTTTTTTCGTTATTCCTTGTAAATATTAAAAATTTCTATGTTTCAGAAAAAAGGTACATTTTAATTTTTACAGACTAATTCCAATATATTTAGCGAAAAACCTGTGTGGTCAAAATGCTAACTATACCCCTAGATAAATACCTTAAGGGGTGTAGTTTTCGAAATGGGGTCGTTTATGGGGAGTTTCTATCGTTCTGGCAGCTCAAAGCTTCTCCAAATGTACAGTGGGGCCTAAAACATTTTCAAGCAAAATATGAGTCCTGAAAGCCTCCGGGTGCTCCCTTCTTTTGGGCTCTGCCGTGTGTCCAGGCAGCGCATTAGGGCCACAATGTGGGTATTTTTGAAAACAGGAGAAACAGGGTGATAGATTTTGGGGTGTGTTTCTTCATTCTCCTGTTCGCTTTACAAAGAAATCGTTCTTCAAACTGATACTTTTATGAAAAAAAGTGAAATAATTATTTTTTTCACCTGTTATGCATTAAATTTAGCAAAAAACTGTGGGGTCAAGATACTTACTATACCCCTAGATAAATACCTTAAGGGGTCTAGTTTTCTAAATGGGGTCATTTGTGTGTGTTTCTGTCACTCTGAGACCTATGAGCCTCTGAAAACCTGGCTTGGTGCAGGAAAACAAAATGTACTTCAAAATTTCTAAAATTATTATTCAATTTGTAAGTCCTATAAATTGCTGAAAATTTATTTTATTTTTTCAAAAGTGCTGCCAAAATAGAGTAAAGAGATGGAAATATATATTTAGTTAAAAAAATTGTACAGTATGTGTGTACATATGTGACATATTGCAGTTAAAAATAGGGAAAAATGGTAATTTTTACAAAATTTCTTCCATTTTTCTATTTTTTTATTTCCGCAAATTGTATCAGTCTACTTTTACCACTAAAATAAAGTACAACATGTGACGAAAAAACAATGTCAGAATTACTTGGATATTTAAAACTTTCACAGAGTTATTCTCTGATAAAGTCAGACATACCAAATTTGACAAATCTGGCTTGGTCATTAAGGTACAAACATGCCCGGTCATTAAGGGGTTAAGCAAGTAAAATGCATGCTCGATCGGGTTGAGATCTGGTGATTGACTTGGCTATTGCAGAATATTCCACTTATTTTGCCTTAAACTCCTGGGTTGCTTTCGCAGTATGTTTTGGGTCATTGTCCATCTGTACTGTGAAGTGACGTCCAATCAACCTTTCTGCATTTAGTTTAACCCCTTCCCTCTTTGGCCACTTTTGACCTTCCTGACAGAGCCTCATTTTTCAAATCTGACATGTTTCACTTTATGTGGTAATAACTCTGGAATGCTTTTACCAGCGATTCTGAGATTTGTTTTCTCGTGACACATTGGACTTTAAGTTACTGGCAAAATTTCTCGATATGTTCAGTATTTAATTGTGAAAAACACCAAAATTTAGCGAAAAATTGCAAAAATGTGCATTTTTCTCAATTTAAATGTATCTGCTTGTAAGACAGGCAGTTATAACACACAACATTGTTCCTAATTAACATCCCCCATATGTCTACTTTAGATTGGCATAGTTTTTTGAACATCCTTTTTATTTTTCTAGGACGTTACAAGGCTTTGAACTTTAGCAACAATTTCTCACATTTTCAAGAAAATTTAAAAAGGCTATTTTTACAGGGGCCAGTTCACTTGTGAAGTGGCTTTGAGGGCCTTATATATTAGAAACTCCCAAAACTTCACCCCTCAAAGTATTCAAAACAGCATTTAGAAAATGTCTTAACCCTTTAGACATTTCACAGGATTTAAAGCAAAGTAGAGGTGAAATTTACAAATTTCATATTTTTTTGTAGAAATAAATTTTTAATACAATTTTTTTTATAACACAGAAGGTTTTACCAGAGAAATGCAACTCAATATTTATTGCCCAGGTTCTGCAGTTTTTGGAAATATCCCACATGTGGCCGTAGCGTGCTACTGGACTGAAGCACCGGCCTCAGAAGCAAAGGAGTACCTAGAGGATTTTGGGGCCTTATTTTTATTAGAATATATTTTAGGCACCATGTCAGGTTTGAAGGGCTCTTGCGGTGCCAAAACAGTGAAAATCCCCCAATAGTGACCCCATTTGGGAAACTACACATCTCAAGGAAATTGTCTAGGGGTATAGTGAGCATTTTGACCGCACAGATTTTTTACAGAAATTATTGGAAGTGAAAATTAAAATCTACATATTTTCAAAGAAAATGTAGGTTTAGTGATTTTTTTTCTAATTTCCACAAGGACTAAAGGAGAAAAAGCACCGCAAAATCTGTAAAGCAATTTCACCCGAGTAAAACAATACCCCACATGTGGTAATAAACGGCTGTTTAGACACACGGCAGGGCTTAGAAGTGAAAGAGCGCTATTTGGCTTTTGGAGCTCAAATTTAGCAGGAATGGTTTGCAGAGGCCATGTCACATTTACAAAGCCCCTGAGGGGACAAAACTGTGGAAACCCCCCACAAGTGACCCCATTTTGGAGACTACACCCATTGAGGAAATTATCTAGGGGTATAATGAGCGTTTTGACCTCACAGTTTTTTTGCAGAAATTATTGGAAGTAGGCCCTGAAAATAAAAATCTACATTTTTTTCAAAGAAAATGTAGGTTTAGCTAATTTTTTTCTAATTTTCACAAGGACTGAAGGAGAAAACACACCGCAAAATTTGTAAAGCAATTTCTCCCGAGTAAAACAATACCCCACATGGGGTAATAACCGGCTGTTTGGACATACAGCAGGGCTTCGAAGGGAAAGAGTGCCATTTGGCTTTTGGAGATCACATTTAGCAGGAATGGTTTGCGGAGGCCAGGTCACATTTGCAGAACCCATGAGGGGACAAAACAATGAAAACGCCCAAAAAGTGACTCCATTTAGGAAATGACACCTCTTGAGGAATTCATCTAGGGGTGTAGTAAGCATTTTGACCCCACAAATCTTTCATAGAATTTATTAGAATTGGGCAGTGAAAATAAAAACAATCCTTTTTCTTCAAGAAGACGTAGCTTTAGTGCAACATTTTTCATTTTCTCAACAAATAAAGGAAAAAAAGAACCCAACATTTGTAAAGCAATTTCTCCCGAGTACGGCAATACCCCATATGTGGTCAGAAACTGCTGTTTGGGCACACGGCAGGGCTCCGAAGGGAAGGAGCGCCATTTGGAGTGCAGATGATGCTGGATTGGTTTCTGGGAGCCTGTGGGCCCAAAACAGTGGAAACCCCCCAGAAGTGACCCAAATTTGGAAATGACACCCCTCAATGCATTTACCTAGGGGTGTAGTGAGCATTTTAACCCTGCAGATGTTTTGTAGAAATTAGTGTGCACTCGATGTTGCAGAGTGAAAATGGGATTTTTTTCCATAGATATGCCAATATGTGGTGCCCAGCTTGTGCCACCATAACAAGACAGCTTTCTAATTATTATGCAGTGTTTCCCGGTTTTAGAAACACCCTACATGGGGCACTAATCTTTTGCCTGGACATTCGACTAGGCTTAGGAGTAAAAGCGTACCATGTAAAATTGAGGCCTAATTTGGGGATTTACAAAGTATTGGTTCACAACTGCGGAGGCTCAGATGTGAAATAATAAAAAGCAACCCCTGAGAAGTGACCCCATTTGGAAACTACACCCCTCAAGGCATTTATTAAGGGGTGTAGTGAGCATTTTCACCCACAGGTATTTTCCATAAATGATTGCACTGCGGATGGTGCAAATTAAAAATTTATACTTTTCCCTAGATATGCCACTGGAGACACACACCCCAAAAATTGTTAAAAGGGTTCTCCCGGGTATGACTATGCCATATATGTGGAGGGAAACTGCTGTTTGGGCACATTGTAGGGTTCAGAGCGGAGGGAGCGCCATTTGCCTTTCGGAGAGCGGATTTTGCTTGGTAGTAGATTTGTTTGATTATTGCTGGTGTTTCCATTTATAATGTGGGGGTACATGTAAGCCGGGTGGAGTATATAAGGGGCATAGTCAGGTGGTATAATAATGGGGTAAAAAAACAATAAAATGATCCATAGATGTGTGTTACGTTGTGACACAATCCTTTCTGCACAGGCCAGTGTCACACTGATATATGGTGTCCTTTCTTATGCCCCTTTTGGTCCACACTCCGCACCTTTGCCGTTTGGGGAATTTTGCTGGGAAAGTGTTGTCCTGCAATAATGCGGGCACCCTTCCAGCAGATATGTTTGGGCCCTACCCTTCCTGGTACCCTAATTTTAGGTCCTTGATAAATCGCCTCTTGAAACAGAAGAAATGTTCCCCTCGGGCCGGCACAACTGCATATTTTTTATTTCCTGACTTATTGGAGCCTTAACTAATTTTATTTTTTCATAGACGTAGTGGTATGAGGGCTTTTTTTTGCGGGACGAGCTATAGTTATTATTGGTACCATTTTGGGGTACATGCGACTTTTTGATAACCTTTTATCCTACTTTTTGGGAGGCCAGGTTAACAAAAAACTGCAATTCTGTCCAGTTCTTTTCAGTTTTTTTTATACAGCGTTCACCATGTGTTATAAACTACATGTTCACGTTATTCTGCGGGTCAGTACAATTCTGACGATACCTAATTTATAGAACTTTTTTATGTTTTACAACTTTTTGCACAATAAAATTTACTTTTGGAAAAAGAATTTATTTTTTCTGTCGCCAAGTTGTGAGAACCATAACTTTTAAATATTTTTTTTGGCGGAGCTGTATGAGGGCTTGTTTTTTGCAAGACCAGCTATAGTTTTTATAGGTACCATTTTTGGATACGTGCAACTTTTTGATCACTTTTTATTCCAATATTTGTAGGGCAAAGTGACCAAAAAACAGAAACTCTGGTATATTTTTTTTTATGTTTTTTTTTTACGCTGTTCACCGCGTGCAATAAATAATATAATATTTTTATACCTCAGGTCGTTACGGTCGCGGCGATACCAAATACGTATGGTTAATTATTTTTTTTTTCAATAATAAAGAACTTGATAAGGGAAAAAGGCAGATTGCGTTTTATTTTATAACTTGAAACTTTTATTGTTTTCAAACTCTTATTTTTTTCACTTTTTTTTTTTTACACTTTTTTTATACTTTTTTTTTGTACAATTTTTTTCAGGTCCCACTAGGGGACTTGAAGTTCCAACTGTCTGATGTTTTTTTTCTAATACATTGCACTACTTACGAAGTGCAATGTATTAGATCTGTCAGTTATTCACTGACAGTGAGCCGATTAGGCTTCGCCTCCCGACGGGGCCTAATCGACTTCCGTAATAGCAGAGCAGGAGGCCATTATGTCTCTTGTTGCCATAGCAGCAGTCGCCAGTCCTGATTGCCTGTCAGGGCCGGCGATCTGCTAGTAACCGCTACGATGCAGCAATCGGTCTCAATTGCTGCATCGAAGGGGTTAATGGCAGGGATCAGAGCTAGCTCCGGTTCCTGCCATTACAGGTGGATGTCAGCTGTAACATACAGCTGACTTCCACCACTGATGATACCGGATCAGCTCCTGAGCCGGCACAATCTTGCTGGAGGCTATGGAAGCCGGTCAGGCTCCGCCGCCGGGCGGATCTTGACCGGCTTCCGTGCTAGGTAGACCGGGAGGCCAGTATTAGGCCTCCGGTTGCCATTGCAGTCACCGGAACCCCGGCAATTTCATTGCTGGGGTTCCGATGAACTGCAAACAGCTTAAATGTAGCAATCACGTTTGAACGCTGTATTGAAGGGGTTAATGGCGGGGATCAAAGCTAATTTCGGTACCCGCCATTACAGCCGGATGTCAGCTGTAAGATACAGCTGAGATCCGGCGATGATGGCATCGGCTCAGCTTCTGAGCCGGTGCCAAATATTTGGCGTAAGTATACGACATTTTGCGGGAAGCACTGGCTTTCCATGACGTATACTTACATCAAATGTCAGGAAGGGGTTAATCTTAGCAGAAAGTATATCCCTGAACACTTCAGAATTAATCCGGCTGCTTCTGTCAAGTCACATCATCAATAAACACTAGTGACCCAGTGCCTTTGGCAGCCATGCATGCCTATGCCATCACACTGTCTCCACCATGTTTTACAGAGAATGTGGTGTGCTTTGGATCATGAGCCGTTCCAAGCCTTCTCCATACATTCTACCTCCCATCATTCTGGTACAGGTTGATTTTAGTTCATTTCTCCTAAGAATTCTGTTCCAGAACTGGGCTGGCTTCTTTAGATGTTGTCTGGCAAAGTGTAGTCTGGCCTTTCTATTTTTGAGGCTGATTAATAGTTTGCACCTTCTGGTATTTGCTCTCACGAAGTCTTATCTTTATGGTAGACTTAGATACTGATACACCTAGTTCCCGGAGAGTGTTCTTCACTTGGGTAGATGTTGTGAAGGGTTTTTCTTCACCATGGAAAGGATTCTGCAATCATCCACCACTGTTGTCTTCCGTGGACGTCCAGGCCTTTTGGAGTTCACAAGATCACTAGTGCGCTCCTTTTTTTTTTTCTTTTCAAGAAGTTAGCAAACTGTTGATTTGGCCGCTCCTAACATTTGTTTTATCTCTCTGATGAATTTCTTCATTTTTTTTGTCTTCAGCCTAACGATGGTTTGTTTCACTTGCATTGAGAGCTCCTTTTGACCCCATGTTGTGGGTTCACAGCAACAGCTTCAGAATGCAAATGCCACACCTGGAATCAACTCCAGACCTTTTACCTGCTTAATTGAGGATGGATTAACGAGGGAATAGCCCATGCAGCCCATAAAAGAGCTTTTGAGATAAATGTTCAATTACCTTTTGGTCCCTTGAAAAAGAGGCAGCTACATATTAAAGAGCTGTAATTCCTAAATTCTTCCTCAAATTAAGATGTGAATACCCTCAAATTAAAGCTGAGCGTCTGCACGTTAAGCCCATGTTGATTATATAACTGTATATTCAATATGTTTTGGTAAACAGCTAAAATGACAAAACTTGTGTCATTGTCCAAATAATTCTAGACCTAACTGTATATGTGATAAAAGAGTAGGATTCTCCACTTCTCTGTATGAAGTGTATAGAAGACATGAAAGCAGTTGAACTTCGCCCACTAGCTCAGAGACAAATAAGAATTAGAGACCGAGCCTTCAGAGGGGGAAACGGCTAAAAAATGCAGACAAGTCCTATAATGGCCAGAAATTGTTTTGTTCCTCCTGTACATACACCCATGACAGCTTATTCTGAAAAGTTAGGTAAGCTTTTATTACAAAGTGAAAAAAGATAAAAGGGGTTTTCCCGTGAGAGACATTTATGACATATCCACAGGATATGTCATAAATGTCAGATAGATGTGGGTCCCAACTCTGGGACCCGCACCTATCTCCAGAACGGTCCCCCTAAACCCTTTCAGCCACTCTGTGTTGCGGCTTAATGAGGGGTATTCCGACCATGAAAAAGCTGTTATATGGTCGAGAATTACGAAAACGGAGTCACTCGCTGAGCTATGCTGTTTCCGTAAGTCCCATAGAACTGAATGGTACTTACGGAAACAGCGTAGCTCAGCGTGCTATGATGTTTTCGTAAGTCCCGGGAGTCAGCGAGATCAGACAAAGCTATAACGGGGTTTAGGGGGCCCCGTTCTTTAGATAGGTGTGGGTCCCAGAGGTGGGACCCGCATCTATCTGACATTTATGACATATCCTGTTGATATTCCAAAGAAAATAGTAGGACAACAGCACACGTCTCCATATCTTCAAAGTGGTTTTATTGTCAAGACATCCACAATAGACAGGCAACGTTTCAACCCATAGTGAGTGAGGGGTCTTTGTCAAGCCTGGCTTGACAAAGACCCCTCTCTCACTATGGGTCGAAACGTTGCCTGTCTATTGTGGATGTCTTGACAATAAAACCACTTTGAAGATTTGGAGACGTGTGCTGTTGTCCTACTATTTCTTTTGGAATTTACATCATGCCGGAGTGGGTTTGCCTGGCTTGACTTGTGCTGCTTCAAAAATTCTTTTTTTCTTGATATCCTGTGGATATGTCATAAATGTCTCACATGGGGTTGGCCGGGAATATATTTTATTTCTATTTTAACCTATGGTGACATGTACAATAAATTTTGTAATATAATGTATTTTTATTTTTGGAGCGGCTACTTCCTTCTAATTAGCGGTTATGTGACCACATCCAGAGTAAACTTTTCATTTCCTGTGATGTTCCGTGTCTTTTCTCAGCCAGCACTTCCAGCTCAGCAGAGGCACGGCGCGTCTTCAACTAGGTTTACAGGCAGTGGGCCGGGCGGATGTTTCATGAGCTCTTCAGAGCTCCGCCTCTGGTTCCAAAGACACGGAGCGTCGTCTCTCAAAGTACATGCCCCCTCCTCTTCGTATCTCGTCGTTCACACCCCTACTTTCTTCTCTCTGAGTTCTCTCACTGCCTAGCCGCAGCGCGGACGATGAGAGAATAGGAGGAGGTGTGTACAAGGACAGAAGCAGCGGCCAGGCAGTGAGGGAACTCCGAAGGAGGAGGGGTGTCGAATACGAGATAGGAGGGCAGTGATGTCGGTGGCTTCCCCAGAGCCGGAGTTTCGGGCAGTGGGCTGGTATAGGCTCTGCTCTGGGACTCCGGGGAAGCCTCTGACATCACTGTCCATATATGGACCGTGATTGAGATCTCACGATTGAGATCAAAGAGAAACTGGTTAGAAGGTTAGTAGGAGGTTTTAGGGAAGTAAACCAAGGTTGCAGGACACTGTTTAGAAAATATTTATAGATTTAAACACATGTGAATACTGGAATTGAGTCCAGTGGGCGGTCTCCTTGAATGATTGATAGCCTTCTCTCCGATTTGTGCGCACAGTCACTGAGTAGAACCACCCATTATATTACAATCTGCTGTATAACATTCCACCCATAGACAGCATGGTCAATGTGACAGGCTTCCTTAACACATGAAAGATCGTTTCATTGTGCGTCGCACCACATTTTTGAAAATCTTTATACCATGGTACATATAGTCACTGTTCAACAGAATAAAACTAAGAAATAATATGATTTAAAGCAGTAGGCACAGCTGTTCCATATAAGCTGGTTTTTAACAGTACTAATATTCAGTATTGGACAAGTTCCATTCTAATTTTAGACAGGAAATGTAGAGCTTGTAGTATTCGTGCCAGTTTCTGTGCAGTGTAAGAAGTGTAGGTATGAAAATCCATTCTGATTATGTTCATTTTGTTTCTCCCTCACAGCCCTCAGGCCTCTAAATGGCAGGTAAGTGCATCGTTCATTGACATTTTTTGTTCAGTTTACTGCTATGTTCTGTATAGGAATTGTAGCAAGTTTTTTTAGTTTATTTTTATCTGAATTTTAAATTTATGTTGCTTTCATTGTTGCTTGTTTATAGTTGCCTACTGCAGAGAAAAGTCAAAACCTCCATCAGTTAAAGGGATCAGATGAAGATGATGTTGATGGCCTACCTGGTGAGTGTCCTGATATGTATTTTTGATTCTAATTTTGCTGGGTTATCTTGAAGTTGTAGGATTAATTATTCTGTTGTTTTGCACTGAGAAAATAACTTTAAAGCCTCATGCACTCGATAGTAGCACGGACGACCGCGAGGTATCATCTGCGGGCCCCACGCAAATCACGGACCATGCACACATTGATTTCAATGAGCCTAGACCGCAGATGTGGCTCGTATATTGACATGTCCTATCTTTTTGCGGTTCGGGCATCCGGCCAATGCATGGACCGTGGAAACCGTGGTCCTGTGCATGGGCCCTTAGAAATGAACGGGTCTGCAATTCACCCGCAGATTTGCGGGTGAATTGTGACCGCAAAAGCACGTACGTGTGCATGAGGCCTAAATGTGTATTTATTAGCTTGCGTTATTTTTGAATTTGTATATGGCTTGATGCTTCTGAAAATATTTTATTGGGTTATTGAGTGATATCAATGGATATCAACCTCAAAGGATGGCGAGGGTGTCTATACCTAAATATTTACTTGTGTTGGGATTTAATTAGTTTCATTCAGTAGATACTACAGCTTTTTCCATATACAACTTCTGGATGTCAAAACTTAAGCATATAGAATGTAAAGAGAGACTTCCACGTCAACATAATGGTATCATATTTTAGCGGAGTCTCTGTGTTTAGGGAACCATCCAGTGCTTCTGATAATAAGGACTTGACTTTGCACAACGTGATGAGGGACCACGTTGCAATTGTCCTTTTTTTGTTATTGAAAATTTAATGATTGAGCCCCCATTGTACCCGTGGCCTGAGAACAGTTGTCAAGGTAGGTCCTTCTTTGTGTAAGGAAATGCCATACAGTTAGAGGTAATAGCTTATTACAAGAGAGAGCTCTGATAACTGTACTGTACCTGTAGTTAGTCCAGTACCTTTTGTGTCCATCACATGACCAGGTCCATCAGAGATCTTGAAAACTGAGGAGGTGATACAGAAAATATATTGGAAAACTTTAGAACTTTTCATTATAATGAATAGCCTTGATTTGCTGAAACCAGAATACCCCTTTTTAAACTGCAGGAGTCAGACGTTACTTCATTTTCGACCATGAAGACTCTTGTCTTGGGTAGGAGATGTTTTATAGCTATGTAACTTTTTAGCCAGGTAGGTTTGTAAGTCCTATTTTGTTTGTTACTTGGATGCTGCAGTAATTTACCACAATAGGCAGATGTTACATTGCAATGAACAGGACATAGAAAAAAAATGTAGCTGTAGGCATAAGTTTTTGAGAGCATGCTACAGTGTTTTTTTTTTTTTTTTTTAAGCTTTAACTGGTACACACTTTTCACACCTATATTTCAAGTTTGGAAACGCATATTTTCAAGCAGCCATACAAAATAGAATCCATGAAGAATGCATAATCTCTGGAAAAATTTTGAAAACGTCCCTGCTACCAGTACTTATCTAAATACAAAACTGAACTACCGTATGGTTGCTTCTGTGTAGCGAGAGAAGTCAAAATTATTTTTTCTTTTAAAACGAATAAAATAAAGTCCATAGGTGTGAATGGTATGATCAACAGTCTTTCATTTTGTAGTTGTTTAGGATCCTTAACATGCAAGCCTCGTAGAAGGGAGGGGCCACAAGGGCACCAGGATGGGACTTTTAGTAATCCAGTTTACAACAGAGCTGGGAAAGCCTCAGGGTCATCTACATCAGGAGCGGAGACACTTGACTTGTCAGTTCTACCATCCACGACTAGGCCTTCCACCGCGTCCGCGGCCACCTCTTTCCATGCTGCAGTGTTTTAATTCCACAGCATGCCTTATGATTTGTTGATGCAGAGGTTCACTATTTTATTTGAATTATTTAATTTTTTTTGCTGTAGTCACTACTGCAGAATGTGAACATGACCTAAAACTGTCCAAGATTGAAAGAGAGTGCACTATGAAATTGTTCATTTAAACCAATGGTGTACAACCTGTGGCCCACGATGATGTTTTGTTCGGCCTCCATACCTGTCTGTATCCTGATGGTTAAGAACAAATTGTAAATAGACAGCCGCAATATTCTTATCCAAAACAACGAGTATCGCCATTAAGAGGTTAGCTCCGTTCTCTCTTCCCTTCATTGATCGTAGATAACAGTGTAGAACTTGGACGATACATCTGAACACCCTCTAGTGACTTTTTACATGCATCTTCCATGTCAGTGAGGAAAGTGGCGAGGAGAGGCCTGCTGCGTGTGAGCAGGGGCAGGTAAGTACTAATGGTGCACTGTGTGTATGGCATTGTTATAGGGGACACTGTTTGGCTGGCACTCTTATAGGGGACACTGAATGGCGGGCACAGTTATGAAGGTTCTGTGGGGCTGTATGAGTTCAAGCCCTGTGTCATGCGCCATCCCCCAGGCCCTGCATTAGTCATAACAGTGCATCAATTTTACCCAGATCGCTACTTTAACCCCCTTCCTGCGGTAGGCATTTTTCGTATTTTCACTTTTTTCTTCCCCACATTCCAAAAGCCATAACTTTTTTTAAAAATTTTCCATCAATATTGCCGTATGAGGGCTTTTTTTTTGCGCAACGAGTTGTAGATTTTCACTGCACCATTTATTGTACTATATAATGTAGTGGGAAACTGGAAGAAAAAATATTTGTGTGATGGAATAGGGAAAAAGACAGCGATTCCTCAATCTCGTGTGGATTTTTTTTGTTTTTGTGGCGTTCATCGTGCGGAAGAAACACCATATTAACTTTATTCTGCGGGTCAATACGATGACCGTAATATCAAATTCATATAGTTTTTGTTTTTTTTATGTTTTACAAGGAAAAAAAACTGATAGTTAAAAATAAAGTTTACGTTTTCGGCCATATTCTGAGATCCATAACTTTTTTATTTTGTAGTTGATTGAGCGATATGTGGGCTAATTTTTTTGGGGGGCGAGCTGTTTCTTTTGGTACCATTTTGGGGTACATGAAACTTTTTGATCGCTTTTTTATTTCATTTTTTGTGGAAGATGAAGTGACCAAAAAATTCTGGCGTTATTATTTGTTTCGTTTTTACAGCGTTCACCCTTGCGGACTAAATAATTATATATTTTGGGGGCGTGGCTAGCAGCAGACCAGGACGGACACATTCCTCGTGAGCTCCTGGGAAGCAGACTGAATCCACAACGATCCTCCCCTCTACGACTATATATTGAGGGTTCTGAGGCTACAGTCTGCACGGACCGCACAAATGGAGAACAATGTTGGCCCAATCTACAATATTTTATTTTGGGGCCCTCCCACGCCGAAGCCGTGTGCTGGATTACCGGCTTCCTCCACATGCGAGTCCCATGGCCTGCTTCTTCCGGAGCCCCTGACACAACAGAGTGAGGAGACACGATCCAGAATCCCTCCAAGTTCTCCACACACCCCCCTGGGTCCACGTGAGTACCCCAAAAAGCACTCTGACCCCACAAAGTGGTGAACTGGAGGTAAGGCCGCCATCTTGGTGCTCCCATTGCAGGCCTGCATAGAAGCCTGGACACCCCAGCAGAGGCTTCACATCTCTAGCCTCAGTGATCACATTGACCCAGGGCTATCCTCTAGGCCACAAATACAAGAAGTTATAATCTGATAAATCCTTTGACTTTTGGGACTCCAGGGGGCGGTACCTTCAAGAGTGGCCGCGTTTTACTTTGGCTGCGATCCCAGCTCCCCACCAAACGAGCCCTACACATTGCAAGACTGCAACTTCGGCTCCACACATCTTAACTTCATCGACGGATGAGCTGAGCACGACAACAGCCCCATTTTCCCCGGGGTCCGAGAGCTACATGGCCTTCACTTCCTTGGCGCCAACAGTCGACGGCCATTTTACCCCCCCCTCACCCAACTCATTGACACTCTGCCAGTTTAATTACCCTGCATCAACGGACCTTCCAAAACCATATCTTGCAGACCCCGCACGCCTACCCGGCGGTATATATACTGCAAAGGATCCTTTTCTACTAGGACTACAAGGCTGAGATCACATATTGATACAGGACTACAATAGTTCAGACTCTGCTTTACACCTGGAAAAGCCTGAGATATTACTCTCACTAACTGAAACACCCTTGCTCGGCTCTCTTCCTGACCTGGGATACACCTCATATACGATGACTTAGATACCCTAGAGTTTCACTCTACAAAGTTTGTCCCCTCCCCGACTTGAAGAGCCCACATTGCTTCTCGTGGACCTTCCATTCTTCAACCGCCTAAAACTCTAGACACCATGTCGCCATAACAAAAACGCGCAGGCGGTCTGTCGGAGCTCGCTATTCGTGTCATATACCCACTGCCTTCTAGATATGGACAAATACTTCCACCCATCAGCTAGTGTTGTGCACAAACGTAACAGTAGGTCTTCTATTACTCCAAGTTCTTCCCACTGAAGTAAAAAAGCCGGAAAACTGAAATCGTGCAAAGGCACTACCACAACCATGCCTTCGCAGACGGAGGAACCTCGTTCAAACCACGCTAACTCTCGCCCAGACACTTCGCCTTCATTAACGCCTCTGCCCAGCACTGCGGACCGGTCTCCTACTGACCAAAACCAGGCAGCTTCAGTGGCACAGGAAGTTTCCCGCCTCATCCTGATATTCGACAAACGCCTGTGGGTACTTCACACATCCATCAATAACGCCCTGTCTCAAATTACTTCCAACTCCCAAAGATGGGGAGAAGCTGAACAAAGGCTCAGTACCTGCGAGGACACCATCCACACTATACAACAGTCCTCCGCTCAACAAGTTTTAGCAGGCGCAACTTCTACTTGACCGATTGGAGGACCTTCAGAATAGAAACTGATTGAGCAACATGCGCTTTATTGGAATTCTTGAGTCGGTTAAAGGAGACGACCTGTTTTTCTTTCTATCACAAGACCTCATGCAAGCCCTCGGCTTACACACAGATCACCCTATGCCTCCCATTGAATGGGCCCACCGTCTGGGCAAAGAACCGGACAACCATAGAAACAACCCCCGCCCTACAATAGCCAAATTCTTCCACTTTCTCACCAAGGAACGAATTCTTCAGAATTACAGGAAAATAAGAAATCTAGAAGTAAGAGCTCACAAAATTCTAATATTTCAGGACTTTTCAGCATCTGAGGCCCTTAAGAGAAAGACCTGATCCGATATCTGCAAAATATCTTGTGGAGAAGAACATCAGATTTCAACCTCGGGATCCGGCCAGGTTACGGGTAACTGTGGAATGCCGCACCTTTTTGTTTGATGACCCGTCTAGAGCTGAAAGTCACTTTCTCCCAGAAGGCTGATTTTATCATACAAGGAGCGCTCTCTGGACTGACCATGCGCTTTAGTGCTTACTACATTGCTGGAGAACATGATGTCCACTAAACTCCATTACGTTATTATCACAGTTCCAATCTGTTATTTGTTGTTTTTTTGCCCCCCCCCCCCTTAACCTTTTTCCTAGGATCATGCGTGAGTCACCTTTCATCCATTCGCGACCATAGGAGTTGGCTGACTGGGACAGACATCTCGGGTCATACATATCTATTAATCTTTTATTCTTCTCTCGCACTGGTATAGGTTAATGGCTATTCACCATACACATGATCAGAACAACCAAGACACATCTGAATCTAAAATTCCTATCTTGGAACGTAGCGGGATTGAATACCCCGATTAAACGAAAGAGAGTTCTCACACATTTACATAAATGTAAACACCATATCATCTTCCTACAAGAGACGCATTGGAGATGGGGGGGATCAATGCACCCTTAAAACCCATGGATAGAGGAATCAACTCAAGGCCCTTCTTGATCAAGCTTACACGAGGTACAGAGACAGGAATCTGAAGTTCTTTTATGAATTCGCTGACAAGTGTGGACGACCTCTTGCAAGGGCGCTGCATCCTAGGTCGCAGGCTGCTTACATCCCTAAATTACATACAGCGTCGGGGCAGGTGGTCTCTGATCCAAAGGACATTACCACATGCTTCCAAGAATACTATTCCTCGCTATACAATATTAAAGGCCGTTTACATGACATCCCGGTTGAAGCGCTACAGTCCAAAATAGATGAGTATTTAAACGAGACCCCGGTCCCTACTCTTTCCCATACAGACTTTGATACATTGGAATCTGACTTCACGGAAGATGAAGTGCTGCAAGCGTTAAAGGATTCTCCATTGGGAAAGAGTCCTGGCCCTGATGGTTTCAATAATACATTTTATAAAACATTACTAATTCCCTTTTTAACACGGGTTTTCAATTCCATCACTCCAGCGTGCGGTTTCACCCAACAGTCACTTGAGGCACACATCACATTGTTACCAAAGCCTGGGAAAGATCCTACGTCTTGCCCTAACTTCCGCCCGATCTCACTGATCAATGTGGATGTCAAGCTATTTGCGAAGACCATTGCGTCACGCATCTCTCCGATCTTGCCTTCTCTCATTCATGACGACCAGGTGGGATTCGTTAAGGGGCGAGAGGCAAGAGGTAATACGAACAAAACCATCCTTCTCATGTCCTATGCACAACGACAGCATATTCCTACATGCCTGCTCTCTGTGGACGTCGAAAAGGCGTTCGACAGGGTTAGTTGGCAATTCCTTCGGAGGACATTGTCGCAAATTGGTTTGGGTAGCAATATGCTCGGGAAAATCATGTCTCTATACACGAAGCCTACAGCTCGGGTCCATTTGAACGGGCTATTATCGGATCCACTACATATTTCAAATGGTGCTAGGCAGGGATGCCTGTTGTCCCCTATTCTATATGTTCTCACCATGGAACATTTGGCTAGTGCTCTGCGAAATAACTCCTCCATAAAAGGAATAAGCATGAGATCACTGCATACCAAGCTTGCTTTGTATGCTGACGACCTCCTCTTGTATGTAACAGAACCTATTGTGACTTTGCCATCCATACTTAAGGAATTTGAACGTTTTAGTCAGCTCAGCAATTTCAAAGTTAATTACTCTAAAACTGAAGCCTTAAATGTTTCCCTCAGCAGTGAGTTGGTTGAATACTTAAAACAAAACTTCCCATTTAAATGGCAACAAGAGTCTCTAAAGTATTTGGGGATACATATCCCAAAGGATTTGACAGCGTTGTTCCGTCTGAACTACATCTCTTTATTGCATCGCACACTGAAAGATGTAGAGCAGTACTCCTCGGCTTGCCTTTCCGGGTTTGGCCGGATCAATGCGGTGAAAAATTGATATTTTACCTAGATTTTTACATGTATTTCAGACGGTATCGATTCTGGCCACTCAATCTTACTTTCGTCAACTACACAGAGGCATAAATAAATTCATTTGGGGCCCTAAAAAACCTCGAATAAGCATGAAGGTGCTCTGCAGACCAAAATCGGAGGATGGGGCGGGGTTACCGGATTTTAAAAAATAATATTCTGCGGCATTGTTGATGAGAATTGCTGATTGGTTTAGATCATTTACTCACAAACAATGGGTTCACCTGGAATTTGAAATTTCACCTTTACGACTAACATCTCTCCCGTGGATTGCCAAACAGCACAGAAATACTCTCATGCTACCATTGTTAACCCAACATTTTTCACTCCTTTATTTGACAATCCAGACTTCACACCAGCGGTGGGAGTTGAGGAATTTCTTTCTTGGAGGAAACAGGACAATGTTAGACTCGCTTCCACACTTGCAGACACTCATGAGCTTCCCACTTTATTGTCCCTGAGGGAATCTTGCCCTCACAAAAGATTATCTTGGATGGAATATCTACAGTTTAGAGCATACATTTCCTCTTTCTCAGAGTGTGAGGCTCTCGCTTTGGACAAAACAGCATTGGAAACCTTCCTATTGATACCCTCTATGCTGACTAAACTTTTATCAACACTACATGCTTTCCTACGAGCCTGCCCCGAGCTTTCGCAACTTAGATACGTACAGGCGTGGGATCGTGAATTGGGGTTTCATATACAGGATGAGGATTGGCCAAAAATTTTTTTGCTCACCCATAAATTGCCATCAGCCTGTTACGCCCAGGAAAAGAATTTTAAGATTCTCACCCGTTGGTATCGATACCCGGTCTTGCTACATAGAGCCTTCCCCTCCGTGTCTGATCAATGTTGGCGCTGCCTTTCAGCTTTGGGAACCATGTTGCACATATGGTGGGAATGTCCCATCTTGTCCCCATTTTGGACTAACATATTCAAACTGTATAATGTGCTGTTTGATTCTCAAACTTCTATTGAACCTGCCATTGGACTATTGTCCCTTTTGCCAGGCAATGTCACAATTCTGAAAAAAGGTATTTTCAGACATTTTCTCACTGCAGCTAGGTGTGTGATTCCTAGACACTGGAAATCTATGGGATGCCCTTCTCTTCGTGACTGCGTAACCGAATTGAATCACATCATGAGAATGGAGGACCTCTTGGCAGGAGACAATGGCAAATGAGACAGATTCATGACTACATGGAGGAGCTGGATTCTGTTTGCGGAGAGTGAGGCCCTTCTACGCTGGCTGGAAGAACACACCTAAATTTCTTTTGTCAGTCCTACGTCTTGGGTAGCGGCCATCCCTCTCCACTCTCCACCTTTTACCTGCTCTGCTTTCCTTCCTTCCTTTCCCGCTCCCCCCCCTTTTTTTTTTTTTTCTTTTATATTTCTATTATTATTTTTTTATTTTTTATTTGCTTCCCATTTGATGATTCATATGCTAATGTACACTTCTTGATGCTGACATTATATATACTCTTTCTGTATTGCATTTGCATTGTATTCAAATTTTTTATTTGAAGTGGTTAAGTTGAACTGCCACCCGTTTATGTGCAATAACACTGTTATATGTTTGTACTGAAAAATGTAATAAACTTTGATAAAGAAAAAAAAAACCATGGATAGGTCAATGTCTGTCGGCTTCGTTTCATTCCAAGACCAGAGGAGTAGCTGGGCTCATAAACAGAAACGTAGAATATGTGATACATGATACATACTGTGAACCCCGAGGCCAAGTATATTTTTGTGGATATCACAATCAATACCCGGAGATACTCTCTCCTTGACATTTATGCCCAAAACTCACCCAATGCTGACTTCTTCTCCCACATTCACAATTTCCTCTTAACCAAACCACTCTCTACAATAATATCGGGAGGGGATTATAATACAATGATGGACGCCTCTTTGGACTGCTCAAATAACTCCACACACGATGCCCCACCCGCTAGGATTTTGGCATCTATGCTGACTCCTCTACAACTTTGTGACCCATGGAGAATCAATAACCCTACAGCCCAAGACTTTACATTTTATTCCACGGTTCACGACTCCCACTCTACAATAGATAATTTCCTTGTATCCACTTCACTATCCTCTGACATATTAGACACTACCATACATAATATAATCATATCGGACCATGCACCCATATCACTGACCGTTAACCTCAGAGCTACCCAAACCACTAGCAGGAACTGGCGCTTCCCGGCATATCTGATGGACTCCGATGATTTTAAACAATTCCTGATTCGAGAGTGGGCGAATTATGCAGATGACAACTTACAGCATGTGGATGAAACTAGCCTCTTTTGGAGGATGTATTATAGCCTATGTCTCTCATAAGAGATGTGCACGGACTGCCCAGTATAACTCACTATATGACAGTTTGACGGACGCTCACGCCCAGCGCATAGCTAACCCCACTCCGGAAATGAAACAACATTACCTGGACTCACATCGACTACTTGACACCTTTTTACTAAGAGAGGCACAATGGTCTAATGACTACGTTAAAAACAAATATTTCTGATGGGGGAACAAAATGGGATGTCTGCTCTCCAATCTTATAAAAAAAAACAAATCTAACTATAGAATTCTAAAACTAAAAACGAATGAAGTGACCTCCCCCACCACTGACCCTGTCACTATCCAACAAACATTCTTATAATATTATTGAACACTATACTCGTCTTCAGTGCCGGACCCCTAGCTAACCCAAAGCTTACTAAATGCCACGTCCCTTCCTAAATTGAACTCAGATCAGCAAACCTTGCTCTCCCAGCCAATAGGTGAAGAGGAGGTCGAATCGACCATCACACATCTCCCAAACAACAAATCCCCTGTTCCGAACGGACTATCGGGAGAATACTATAAAATTCTCAAACCACAAATAGTACCTAGACTCGTGTCCCTATTTAATTTAATTTCCGTAAACAATACTCCAATTCCTCATTTTCATGACCCCCGGACTATCCTGATCCCTGAACCGGCCAAGGACCCTACTTTAGTGTAATCCTATAGACCCACATCCCTTCTTAATCAGGATTATAAACTGCTCACTAAAATCTTAGCTAATAGATTGCAACAAATACTCCCATCACTTCTCACATCCTTCCAATTAGACTTCTTGCAAAACCACCACTCTTCTAAAGGTATTAGACTAGCAATAGCAAGCACCATAGCCGCTCAATCTAGATCTGCTCCCCAATCCATGCTTCTCAGCCTAGATGCTGAGAAAGCATTCGATAAAGTCTCTTGGACGTTCATAAACTTGTCTCTCCACTGCAGAAACTTTGGGCCCATTTTTTCACATTTTGTACAACTGATGCAAACTGATGTATACACATCCTTCACTTTAAATAGACTGAATACCGATTCTCGAGACCTCCTAGAGGAACACGTCCGGGTTGCACGCTCCTCTTTAACATATCTCTAGACCCCCTACTACGCTTGTTACACTCTAATGCAGATATCCAGGAAATTAAAGTCAATTCCCAGGAGATACCTGTTTCGGCGTTTGCTGACCACGTATTGTTGTTTCTTTCCAACCATAGACAATCGCTCCCCTCTGTCCCTCTCACTTATTGAGACATATGGACCACAATCGGGATTCACCATTAACGTACAAAAATCAGAGGCATTACTCCTCAAGGGCCCATCCCCACCCTCCTGGGCTGCGGGACACCCACTCAAATGGTCGAGATCCCACATCGCCTATTTAGGGACAATCCTCACAAGGACCCGCAAAATCTATATGCCGACAACGTAAACGCACACATAGAACACCTAAAACACCTACTACTCATTTGGCAATCCTCCACCCTTTCCTTCTCAGGCAGAGCCAGTCTGATTTAAATCTGTGGCCTTCCCAAAACTTCTGTATCTATTACAATCCCTCCCCATATATTTAAAACCAAAGGATGAAAAGATAATCACGGCCCATTACAGAAAATTTATCTGGAATGGGGGTCGACCTCGGATAGCCATGAAAGTTCCCCAACAAACAAAATTTAATGGGGTCATGAACTTTCCAAATATTCGAGATTATAACCTGGCGGCTAATTTGGGAATTGTGGCAGATTGGACACAACACCTCACATTACTCTGAACCTATCGTGGAGACACAATTTGTCAAACCCCAGTCTTTATTATACATCCTACATGCCCCTTGTAAAAACCTGTCGGACGAGGTGCGCCTCAACCCTCTACTCTCCACAGTTATCAAAACATGGCAAGTTTTGCCCAAAAGAGCCAACTTCATTCCCCATGCTTCATTCTTACTACCATTTATGGGTAATCCTGACTTTCAACATGGACACCCTGCTGGAATATTTACCCACTGAGAGAGGAGGGGTGTGAGATATCTCGCTGATCTGATGCTGACAGATGTCACTCGACTATTAGAATTCAGAGAATTTCAAGACTAATTTAACTTCTCTTCTCAGGCACTATTTCCATTCCTACAGGCTTCTAGCTACTTAAGAAAAATCATACCTAATCTGCCCCCTGATCTCACCCAAGACCTAGTGGTCAACTTAATCCTCAAGACTAAAAATACCAGAAGAATAATATCGTTGTATTATAACTTCCTGAGATTTGCTGTTGACTATACTAACCCTCCGACAGGTGTACACTCTTGGTTACAACACTTTTTTTTACGTTACACTGCATCGTGGTTTCTTCCATCAGCTTCTTACTGGGATATGGCACTGAAAATTGTCCAAAGTGGCTAAATATCCCCAATGAGAAATTTCCTAATGGGCAGAATTCCTATGTCAGCCTGCCTAAAATCATCACAATTGAACACTGACCTCTACCATTGTTTCTGGGGCTGCCCCGTTATCCACCAGTTCTGGGAGAGAGTTGAAAACTTTGCACTACAACACTTCGTTAATTTTGTACCGCTCTCTCCTGCTTGGACAATTTTTGGTATTTTGGATTCAGACGCTCCTCCGTGCGCTTCCAATGCAAAAACAAAAATGTTTTTATAATTTCTAGTGCAGCTCGTTAAGACCATCCTACAAGACTGGCTTTTGCCTCAGGCCTCACCCTTAAAATTGTTTTTGGAAAAACTTTGCCATGTTTTCAGGATGGACTAGTAGAGTAGAGGCTGCACTGCATAAAGAAACAAAAGTTAAAAAATTATTTTACTTATGGGAATTCTTTATTGACACGCTCCCACCCAGGATCAAACAAAAACTTAATGACTGCTTTCAATATACCACATGGTATCTTGGACAATCAGTAGCTGGGGCTCCACCAATCACTGTATGATAAAAGATTGTGTAATCACCTGAACTACACTACTTTGATGAATAAGCCTTTTCACTCACATGGTAAATGGCTCGCCCGTCTTCCTTCATATGCTGAACCTTCTTTCCCACCCCTATGGTTGATCTATATCTAAATGATACACAATACTCTTCTCTGTGCTGTTTTTAGTGTGAGCTCATGTTTGGACTTATCTGTTATGATGCTCTTACTATTTGAGATATTTTGATTGACTACCTGGTGTGTAAGTGTTCGACATCAATATCAATTTATGTCTTACCTCCTCTTTCCGCTCCCCTTCCCTTCCCTACCCTTGTTATGTTAAAAGCTTTGTTAAAACTAAATAAAAGCATTTTGAAAAAAATAGTAATGATATATTTTAATAGTTCAGACTTTTACGGACGCGTCAATACCAGTTATGTTAATTTTTTTTTTTAACTTTGTGATTGAGGGAAAAGGGGAATTATTTTGAATTTTTTTTTCTTTTACACGGTTTTTAACTTTTCTTTACTTGTCCCCCTAGGGGACTTGAACCATCGTTGGATCGCTTGCACGGTATACAGCAATACCAATATATTGCAGTATATCATAATACTGACACTCTCTCCTATGGAGCCCTGTCGGAGTAGAAAGATGCCGCCCAGGCTGCCATGCCAACGTTGGAACGTTACAGGTGGCCACCCCCTTGTTTCTAGTAATTTAAAAGCAGCGGTCTCTATTGACTGCGCCATTTAACAAGTTAAACTAGCGGGATCCTGCTTGTTGCCTTGAAGTGTCTGCTGTTACACACAGCCGACACGCAAGCTCTTTGGAGCGGGCTCAGCCTGTGAGCCGACTCCATACCCCATCCCCCACCCGACGTGCGCCGTATATATATGGCGGATGTCGGGAAGGGGTTAAATGAGTATTTCCAACTGAAATATTAATGGTATATCAACAGGAAAAGGCAGTCCACAGAGGAAAAGAGGAGGGGGGCTGTGCATGCGTGTGGCTCTCTCAATTGTAGTTAGGGAGTTGTGAAACACTCTGCTGTTTCTGTAAGTCCTATAAACTACAATGGAGATAGCATTGTGCATGTACAGTCACCAAGTCTCCTCTGTCTCCTCTGATTCTCCTGATGGGCTAGTCCATAGTTGAAACCCCACCACTTGTCACGTTGGGTTCGTGGACCCACAGGGCCGTACCGCCTTGGCGGTATGGCAGCTGGCCAACAGGGCGCAGGTCAGAGTCTATAGTTTATATAGGGTACCTGTGGCAGCTCGGACAGTAGCAAGGCAGGATTGGCAGGAACTAAGCAGCAGGTAGACGTCAGGCGTGGAGAAGCAGGACAGACGTATACAGCACAGCACGGCTACAGCTAAGCACAGCACTAGATCAGGATGCAGATTACAGGGACAGGAAACACTAGGGGACCATTTGCAAGACAGACTAGGAATACAACAACAAAGCTCAGGCATGAGAGGATGGGGCTGGGACCTTCTTATAGCCCAGGGTGCTCTGGACCAAATAGCTCAATCACCAACATGCTTGCGCTCTGGCTTCTAAAGTCTGGACTGAGCTCGTGAGCGCACCCTGGTGGTCACTGTGGAGCAGGACGGTCGTATGTGCAGACATCTCTTGAGAGAAGGGCGTCAACTGGATGGAAGGTGTTTGTGGTCAGCGACCACGGACCTTACACCACTCAGACATTTATGATATATACTATCGATGAGAATTCCCCTTTAAGTTTTACTGTGGCCCTTGGAAGTGTTAAAAGCGGACAATGAGGCCCTCGGACCAGAAAAAGTTCTGCACCCCTGATTTAAAATAATTTTACTTATTCTGGACACATTTGGGAAAAGCTTTGGGAGTTTTTCACTTGCAAGTGAAACTTGAGCTCCTAAATGTCTAGTCTTGCCTGCCTTGTAAGACTGGGGATAGCATCAAATCTGTGATACATTTTATACTTGAATGTATATTGTTTAGATAACATCTCAAATCCGTACTGAAGTTTTTTTTCTGAAAATGTTAAGCAATCTATTTTATAATCTAACACACAACATATAACATGGATGGTGTCTACAGCAGGACCTGAAGTTCAGTGGAGACTATTTATTCAGATTTATTATTTTGAAGTTCTATAAGCTCTGAGCTCCTCGTTTTATTCAGTTTCCATCTTTAGATCATCTAACCGGAAAAGAACCACCAATACATCCAATCGTTTTATAAGACTAGTCACAGCAATAAGAGATGAAGGTGTGGATATTTGCTGGAGACAGCAACACTTGCATGAATATTTTGGGAAGGCCGGTTCTACATGTGATACTGGCAGCATCAGAATCCGATAGATGAATCTAGGGTAATTGAAAATAAAATCAATGAGAGTGTGTTAAAAAAGTAGTGATGTGAGGTTCCTATCAAGTTTCAAAGCGAGCCTCCACTTCTGGGTAACGTTTGCTCAAAGTTTAGAGGGGTATAAACCGAGAAATGTAGTAACGTGTATAACAAAATGCTTTGTTTTTCTGCATGGGCTGAGAGTCCAGCACTGCTTATATCCAGTTAATATTGAGTTTCTTCTGATCTCTGACCTGTCTCTGCCGTGTACATGTCTTGAGCACTGGGTGTGCTGGAGATGCTGTGACCCGTACCACCACACTGTCCTCAAGGCAATTGTCCAAATTCAATTCAAACTGTCCTCCTCCTTAAAAAGGGACGTTTATTTTAAACTGATGTAGGAAGAAAGCGGTGAGGATGAAGGGGTGGATGATATGACATCTGTGCAGCACTAGAATACTTGTGATTATTAGCTAGATCACAATTACATTTATCTGATCTTTTAATGCTGAGAGGTGAACTGGAAAGAGTAAGGCCTCATGCCCACTTCAGTGTTTTTCTTCAGGGTGCTAGCTGTTTTTCTGACGGCTAGCACCCTGACCCATTCATTTCAATGGGGCCATGCACACTTCAGTTTATTTGACGGTCCCGTTGCTCCGTTCCAAAGTAGAGCATGTCCTACTTTGGTCCGAGATTCCGTGACAGTGAGGTCCATGCAAGTCAATGTGGCCGTCAAAAAAACTGAAGGCACACGGAAGGCATCCGTGTGCTGTTCGTATGTGACGGAGCCGTTGCCTAGCAACGGCCGGGCGGGCACAAATACATTACAGATATAATACACTAATCGGCAGCCTCTTGTCTCTATCAAACACTGATAGAGAAAAGAGGCTGCTAATTAAAAATAAAATAAAAAGCAGTTCATATATACCCGGTCGTTGTCTTGGTGACGAGTACCTCTTCTTCCTCCAGTATGACCTTCCTGTATGACGCGGCAGCCTTGGATTGGCTGCAGAGGCCGCTGCAGCCTGTGATTGGCTGCAGAGGCCGTCACGTGGGATGAAGCGTCATCCCTGGAGGCCGGCCTTCTGACGTCATCCTGACGTGCGTGACCGCCACTACAGCCTGTGATTGGCTGCAGCGGTGACATGGATGAAACGTCATCCTTGGAGGCCGGACAGGAGGAAAGTAAGTATGAACTTATTTATTATTATTTTTTTATTTCATTAAAATTGTATGTTCCGAGCGCCGAGCGTGGTACTATCCAGGGTGCTGAAAAACTTACCGCCGATCAGTGCAGCCCATGAACTCTTTCATCACCCTGGACAGTACCATGCTCGGTGCTCAGAAATGGAAACACGGAGTGCACACGGGAGTGCACACTGCCGCTAAGACGGGCACACGGATCCATCAAAAACAGCCGTGAAAACGGTGTCGGAAGTGTGCACGAGGCCTAAGAAAAAGGAGATGTTCGGGGAACCATCGGATAAGTTGTTCTGAAAATGATAGCATGAGTACAATGTATTCCAGGCGTTCTAACATGACCTCTTCTAAATCCATTTCTATCCCTGGACCCTCTAGTACTGGTTTTTACAGTCTATAATGGGTGAATATTCCACAGGAATTTTAGTGACCATGTTACAATAAGTCTCGAAATATAAAGGTCACCGCTCCGAAGCCTTACTAAGCATACCATCAGATTATACTTACTTTGCCTTGATACCTTCTTGGACAAAAAACACACAGTGCAATATGATAGCTGCAGCCTCTTCCAGGCAAGCTATTTCCAGACGCCTGTTAATGTTGTTGAGAGTTTGGAAAGATCTATAATCCTTTCTGAAAGTGGAAATTAAGACTTGGGTTTGATTGATTTTTATTCATCCAGGCAAAATTATTTGTTAAAGAGGCTCTGTCACCACATTATAAGTGCCCTATCTTGTAGATGATGTTATCGGCGCTGTAATGTAGATTACAGCAGTGTTTTTTATTTAGAAAAACTATCATTTTTGACGGAGTTATGACCTATATTAGCTTTATGTTAATGAGTTTCTCAATGGACAACTGGGCGTATTTTACTTTTTGACCAAGTGGGCATTGTGGAGAGAAGTGCATGACGCTGACCAATCAGCGTCATACACTACTCCCCATTTATTTACACTGCAGATAGCGATATAGCTATATCGCTATGTGCAGCCACATAAACACACTATAACATTATTGCAGTGTCTTGACAATGAATATACATTACCTCCAGCCAGTATGTGATGTGTATTCAGAATCCTGACCACTTCTCTGTGAGTTACAGCATAGCAGGCGTAGTCTCGCAAGATTATGCTATAAGCGGTCATTTACAGCGAGATCTCGCTGTGCTGTGCTGTAGTCTCACACAGACGCTACAGAAGTGGTCAGGATTCTGAATACACATCCCGTCCTGGCTGGAGGTAATGTATATTCATTGTCAGGACACATGAGTAGCGTTATAGTGCGTTTATGTGGCTGCACATAGCGATATTGCTATATCGCTATCTGCAGTGTAAATGAATGGAGAGAAGTGTATGACGCTGATTGGTCAGAGTCATACACTCCTTTGTACAACGCCCACTTGGTCAAAAAGTAAAACACGCCCAGTTGTCCATTGAGAAACTCATTAGCATAAAGCTAATATAGGTAAAAAATTGTTTTTCTATATCAAAAACACTGCTGTAATCTACATTAGAGCGCCGATCATATTATGTACAATATAGGCCACTTATAATGTGTTTACAGAGCCTCTTTAATGTTGGAATTTTTAATGCTGAAAGCAAATATGGTTAAAGCATCAGATAACACCATGCCTATTTTCTAAAGCCATGATTCCCAACCTTTATTACCAAGGAGAAATTCCTGAAAAAAATGTCAACCGTTTGGGAAACCTAGTCACCTTCTCGCCTCAAAGAAACTTGATGTAGGGGCCGGAAAAGCATACTCTATTTTGGCCATTTTTGTTGTCTGGTTAGCCTTTGCCCATGCCAAGCATTCTTGAGCTTCAGGCCATTGTAAAGCAAAACCAAATTTAACTTAAAATGCCCAGGCAGGCAATTGGCTGAAAGACCGAGCTAATCGGCATGCACATTTCACGGGTTAAGTGCCTGTGATTGGCCATAGTGAACCACCAATCGGCTTATCCCATTAGAAGCAAGTCGAGCCAATCAGCAGGAGTGAAGTTAATGTACTGACTGTCTAGTAGTGCCTCTCTAGTACAGTATAATTCTACATGTCGTACTGCTCTCCACTTGTACCAAAACAAGCTGCTTCTTTGGACACCAAATAAAAGGGGCTCCATTTTATGATTTACTGTACACTGTATACTAAAGAAGACTCTGAAGATTCGTCTGCTCCCAATAAATAAAGTGCTTTATCAGCCTTGGGCATTCATGACCCTGTCGCCAGTTCACCGGTAGTCCTTTCTTGGGCCACTTTTGATAGGTACTAACCAGTGCATACCAAGAACACCTCACAAGACCTGCCGTTTTGGAGATTCTCTGACCCAGTCTTCTAGCTATCACAATTTGGCCCTTGTCAGTCGCTCAGATTCTTACACTTGACAATTTTTTCTGCTTAAAATACACCAACTTCAAGAATTGACTGTTCACTTGCGGCCTTTTATATCCTACCCCTTGACAGGTGCCCTTGTAATGAGATAATACATTTTATTTAAATCTATCAGTGGTTTTAATGTTCTGAATGAATGGTGTGTGCTCTTTCATGTGTCAAGAAAGAAAGTGATCACAGATTGAGGATTTTCAAGAAGAAAATCCTCAACAGATTTCAAGGGAATTTTCGGCAGAAATCCACACTATTTTGTGCAGATGTTTTTTATGCAGGTTTCTTATTTGTCACGTGGATTGTCATGGAAAATAATTGGGGTATATCTGTGTGGAGGTGGACACGACCTCTGGCTGCTCAGAAGGAGGCGGAGCCCCACTGAGGCTAGTGACCGACCTAAAGTGTTTGATGAGGTCTAAGAGTTCTGGCAGGGAGTCTGCAGAGTCGAAGTCTGTCATCACGGCATAGACATACGACGTGAAATAATTTCAGACTTTGGGACGCATCTGGTGACTGCGTGACGTTATCTCGTTTTCAAAAAATGAGTCAAAATCTATCCTTTGCATAAGGCCTCACTTTTTACCTCAAATTGCCTGTCTGTTGTCCTGAGGTTTCTCAGATTCCTTGTGTGGGGTGGACCTGTGTGGATGGAGGCGCGGGACGCCTGTTCTTTCTTCCCCTTTTAGGGACACTACTGTCTGTAGTGGAGTGGGCTGCCTCTGCTGCTGCTTCTCTTGCGCTTTAGGGGCCCCTGGCTTCAGGTTTTTCTTTTCCACTATTGTTGCCTTCAGATCTGCAGGAAATAAATATTATAAAGTGCAAATAAGGTTGACAGAAAAGTAGATACAAGGCATTATATACTCACGGGCAAAGCCTGAGGAACAGCAGCCCCTCATAGTATAGGCACTTTGGGTGATTGAAGGGAGAGAACCCACTTCTTTACTGGGTACAAGGCACTTGAAGATCCGTTCCTGCACCTTGTCCATATGTTTTTTTCCAAAATTAAAAAAAACGAAAACATGTGAAATCAGTGGGGTTCTCATCTGTGATTCACTACAACACTGTAAGGTTCAGTTGTGACAAAGTTACTGATTGTTATGGTACATTTGACATTTTTTAACTATCTTGTGAGCGCCTATGATGAGTCAAAACAACCGTACCATACAGTCACAGTGCATGAATAATTTAGGCATGTATTTCCATGGTACATTTGCATTGCTCTTCACAAGCGTTCAAGACCATGATGACCACTGAAGCTTGCAGTGGGATTCCCGTAGAGAAAGAAAGGAAAACATTGGAAAACAAGGGGATTTGATATTGCCGAATACTCACTGATAACCCTCCTGCTCAGACTGACAGCCGGCTGGTTACAGTGTGATGACTGTGACGACAGCTGGTTACAATGCCCTGCAGATCTCCGCCCACACTTCTGATCTTTGGTTTCGGTTACTGCAGCTTTTATACCATTAAGCAGGACGGGTCTCCATCTGAAAAATAATATAATATTTAAAAAAAAAATTCTTTCCATTTTTTAGACAATACATTTTTTTACATGTTTCTTCACTAATCTATACATTTTTGCTACATTTTGTCTGAACCCCTTTAATTTCATAGATACCTATATGACATATCACTTATAACTTATGAGCAAAATTGGGACTACTTTCTGTCTTTTTAATTAGATTTTTTTTTTTTCCATGTTTATGGTTTTTGACGGGGCTGGCTAGGTGATATAATCTTCACAATACATTGAATATGCAATATGTCAAATGAAGCCATTGCAATATAAAGGTACCTTCATAAAATAATGGCTTGAAAGCGGTAGAACGAGAAATTGGTAATAGGGAGGACTGAATCAATGAAAGTTTTGCACACAAAAGCTGGCCACTGATCATTGTAATGTCTCATTGACCCAGAGTTTTTCTTATATAGGAAATTTTATTCAATTATTCATTGTATAATGATAGAAATTATGGAAATTTCTAATCTACTTTGTGTATAAATTCCTCAATATCTCTGCTTGTATGCACCATTAACCTTTTATTGGTTACTTCCAGGGAATGAATTGTAAGCACTTCTGAATATCTGTGTGCTCATCACACGAGCAGGGCAGAATTTCAGCCTCATGGATATAAAAAACAATTTATTGACTACAAGCAGAGATCTTGAATTGTTAAATTAAGGAATTTATGCTCAAAACACCTAACACAGCTTCTCTAAGGGAGTCAGAGTACACTTGGGATAGCAAAAATGTCAGGGGTTTAAAAACTTGGATCTCCCATAGGCATGAGATATAACTGTTCTTTATGAGAAGCTTCATGTAAAATAGAAACTAAACCGATTCCAATTCTAAAGATTTTTGACACTTTTTCTGGATAGGTTTTGGGGTTGCGTGGTTCTTCCTTTTTGTAGCTTCCGTGTATGACTTTTTTTTGTGATTTTGGCTGTATGCTTGTAAGATTTTTATAGACCACAAGATAATTTTTTTGTTTTATCTGAAACATTGTTTCTGGCTAGAACATCTATGAATACAAGAAGCAGTGTTTTGTAACCTTTCAGCGAGGACTTTGTGTTCTGTCTCTAATGAGGGAGCTGACTCTCGGAAGCCTCTGTGTTAATATCCTGACAAAGTTATGTGCACCTATATGCTATAGCCAGAACATTATGTTGCTTCTTATTTGGAGCTTAAAATCGGTAGACCCAATAATGCAGGACTATGTTTTCTAGCATGCTCTTAGGCTCTGTTAACAGTACCGACTTGCATCCTTCACTGATCCAAGACCGTTATGGTGTTCTCTTCCACATAGAATTGTTGCAAACAGATGCGCTTTAAAAATTCATATCTAAAAGTAAATCCCCATAAGGGGTCACTACTATTTATTATTTATTATTATTATTATTATTATTATTATACTTTTTGCTGAAAGGATTTAAATTCCTTAGTCAAGTTTGTTACAAAACGGCATATATTAATAGGTCTATTGGAAAACTTCTCCAAATTACTACCTGAAGCGTATGCAACTGATCTGCTTAGTGTTTTTTATTATCGTCAATAACCCATAAATTGAATAATTAATGCAGAAAATGTAACCGTTCATATAACCTGCATTAAAATAACACCAGGTGAATAGAGCATTAGCTTTGAGATAGAAATTTCAGAAGCTGAGTCCTCTTGTAGTTGTGCTCTTTGCCAAATGCTCATCGTGAGGCAGGAAATCTCTTCACCTCTATAAACTTCAGTGATGATGTTCATTGTTATGCTATTTGTATTTCCTATTCTACAGCATGAAACATCCACTTGTTTGTTACTATCACTTGTGCTCAGCAACTGTTTTTGCTTGCTAACCATGACTACACTGGATGCAGTCAGAAACAGCAGCTGGTGTTTTCTTCTTAATCCCAAAAAGATCAACATTAATCACGCAGGTTTCATGCTCAGAGCTCCCTTTGCACGAGCGCAACAGGCTCTTGTTTTTGCCAAGCTTTGGGCACCAAGTAATTTAGTAGACTTGTAGCTGGAATGGATTAAAAGCAATACCCCTGGACTTATTTGAAAATATATTCTCAACACAGAACTAGGACGGCTTTACCTGCGATATCATTTTAGTGTCAGAAGAATATGTTAATGTCCCGGCGATAATCCCTGCCATTGAAGCATTGGCCCAGTATGTCACTGTAGAGATTGAGGCATCAGAAGATATTGAGCCATATGCCCAACCTTCTGTCACTGCTGTTCAATCCAGATGAACTCAATGGGGGCAAGATTTATCAGTGGTGTTGTAGCATGCAACAATTTCTGTCTGAAAAATTGGCGGAAATTGTGTAAAATTTCGCAAAGCGGCACATGTTGCATAATCTATTTGATGCAACTCTTTGTCTTCATAGCAACCATAAAATGCAGCCCCAATTATAACACACTGTATCACATATGCACTTAGGCCCCTTAAAAACTGTCTCTTCCCAGAATGCTTGAGACATGCATCGGTAAAGCTCCCAGGGCATTCTTCAACCATACCCATAGGCTCCAATTATACAGACGGAGGCTAAAATTGTGTTGTTTTGGCCACTGCCATTACAGGGATTCATATGTAATCAAGTAAATTATACAGAACAACAACTCTGTTTAACATATAACACATATTTATGACCGGATACAAATCAATACAGAATATACTGACAACCTTCGAAATATAGACCTTACACCCAGAATCAAGCAAAAGGGAAAGTGGAGCTCAGATCAAATTCGGGGCTAGAGCAAATTCGCTCGAAGGTTTTCAGGCTTTCTCAAATTTAGCTAGCGAGTGGGTCTTCGTAGCCCATGACTTCTCCATATGATAGGAAAACTGAACCTGATTAACTCCGCTTTAGTCAGAGGATCAGACATCTTCCACTTACGCTCTATCATAAGTCTCGCATCAGAATAACATGCGACATAACTATACGCCCAAAGGCAGGAAGGAGCTCCAAACCCAGAAAGCACAAGGCCAATCCAGGAAAAGCCACTACATTAGATTTCAAGATTGTAGAGATGAGCCGGAAGGTAATTGACCAGAGGGAGAAAACAAATTGGACATTCCCAATAAAGGAGCATTTTCTTTCCAGAGGTATCCCACAAAAATAAAACTATGCTGCGCAGTATACAGTTTTTGGTTTTGTTTTTTTAAACATGGGAGCCAAAGGAAGGCATCTGCTTAATATATACTGTACATCATGAGCTTTTCGGATAAGTCATGAAAAGGTCAAGAGAGTTCATGACATATCCACTTAATGGATGCCATAACCATCTATGGGTGACGGTTGCCGCCTTTATTCATCTGCCACATCCTCCGTTTAACGCATATGTCAGGAGCTTTTCCCAACGTATATGTCAAATGGAGACCTCAAATGTAGTGTGAAAGGGAGCTTAGGCCTCATTCACATCATGTTTTTTCCTTCCGTCAGAGGTATACGTTGGGAGGAGTTCGAACGTATATATCCGACGGTATAGACATATACAGTAAGATATGTCCCCCGAACCCTCTAGACAAAGCATATATGGACAATGATGTCAGGAGCTACAATTCCATAGTCCCTGGCCAAAGTGTTGGAAGCGCTCTGGCTGCGGACTCTGACTCTGGAGGAGCCCCTGATGTCACTTTCCATATATGGACATTGATGTTAGGAGTTTTTCGATGCCTGAATCCCCGGCCAGTGCATCGGCAGAGCTCTTGCTGGGAATCCTGCCCCTAGAAAAGCCCATGACGTCACTGTCAATATATGGACAGTGAGGTCAAGGGCTTTTCCAGTTCTGGAGTCCTCGGCCAGAGTGATTTTCTGACCGAGGACTCCGGCTCGGGGAAGTTTCCTGAGATATGGTTAATGTACAATTCTGACGGAAGACATTGTCGTATCTTGTCAAACACAGGCTCCCATGTTAAGAGGAAAAAAAAATGAATACTACGCGGTATACTGTACATGGTGTGTTTTTTTGTTTTTTTTGTTTTTTTGTTGCAGGATCCTTCAGGATGGAATAGCGTATTCCATCCTCCAAAAAAAGGTATACCGGCCTGATAGAGGCCAAAAATACTCTCTTTTGGTCTCCGTCAAGCCAATGCAACTCTATGGACATGATTAAGCATATACATCCGGGCATGAACGCAGGCCTTACCTGTGGAGTACTGTTTTTATGTTGTCTCTGTCTTGGAGTATCTCAATGCTGAGGTCAACTGCTGAGTATCAGTCAGATACCCTAATGCTGGATGCATGGAATTAGCTTAGTTAGAAACGAATTGAATAATGTTACTCTTTAGTTATTAATTTTCCCTTACAAACTTCGAAATCAAGACCTGTTTGTCACAAAAGATAAGGCGTAAAAACCTTAACCTGTTAAACATTGCCTCCATCATCTATGGCTTAAATCACTTAAAGTTAAAAAATAAAAAGTGAACAAAATTGAGAACATTATGGGAAATGCCATTTTATATGAGGCTTTATCTTGTGATATATGCTTAGCTGACAGGGAGCCAATAATATTTCTCTTGTTCCATTTAATTTGACCTTTGCTCTGTACCGTGTCTGCATCTCACAGCAGTATCGATTTCCATTGGACTGTTTAGTGCGAGCATAATGAGGAAACTGCTATGATGAAAGCAGGGCAGAACGGCACACGGTGGGAGGGAACGGCACATTTTCGCACAGCTGTTGAACAGCAAGTGCCTGCTGCTGTGATGATCCCGTAATGTGTCATTGCTATTTGTACATTATCCCACATCTGTACAAATGACACGTGCCAGGATAGCAGGAGAGAGAGGCTACTCATTATTTATTAATTGTCAGATTTCTAAATTTAGCTATAGTCTAGTCATGGCTAGCTCAGGATACAATGTGCCCTAAACAATGAGGTCTGTACTTGTCAAGTTTCTGTTTGGTGTGCTGTGTTTTTAATCCATGCAGTCGGGCAGAATTTTCAAAAGAAACTAAAACTGTCTTCCTGTTTCTGTTCAGATAGAGAAAGTGGAGCTGGTATAAAGACATCAGCAGGCAGGAAGCCTGGCATGGCAGAGATGACCGAGCACTCACTTCCTGATGTCAGCACAGCAGGCAACCTGTCCAGTATAGCTGACCACCAAGCTGTCCTCGGGAAGAGCCACACCGAGGAGCAGCAGTTTATCAGTTGTGGATCAACCTTGGAGTCACCCACCCAGTCTACAGGGACAGGAGGCAGAGCTAATCCTGACAGCAGCTTTCCTTCTGGGGATGCTGGGAAGAATAACAACCTGCTGCAACCAGAAGCAACACCACACGGCAATAATGTGTCAGAAATAGGACCGATCTCCAAGGACAGGACAGAAGAACAAGCCGGTAACCCAATGGTAGACAAATTAATGACCGCATCTGTACTTCACTCAGATTGTGATTTGGAAACGCAGGATGACAGTACTGGAGGGAGTAGTTCCCTAGAATGCATTACTTTCATCCAAACTGTCCACACTGTGAGAAGCTCAGAAGAGTTTTACTCAGCTGTAGGAGATGCCGATACAAAAAGGATTATTACTACAGAGAGCCAAGAAGATGAAAAATCACTTTGCCAAAAAGGCAATGATAATCCGAAATGCCTGGAAGAACCGAACAAGTCTCAGCGTCAAGCAACAATTGAGTTTATAGCAAGTCTCCTCAACGGGGACCTGAAAGATAGTGAGAATTTCCTAGCTCACTTGGACTTCCAGGAGGAGACATATTCTGAAGAAGAAATGTCACCAAGCCCAGGGGAATCTGTCTTGGGGGATAATCTTCTATCACTGGATGAACTAGCAAAGAGGATAGAGATAGAGGAGGTACGTTATTGTGTTTTTGGATTATTTATTATTTTATATTATGTGTCTTGTTTGGGTTTATATTTTCTTAGGGCCTATTCACATCAGCGTCAGGGTTCCTATTGATGGGTTCCGTCAGACCTTCCCATCAACGGAAAGACAAGAGGAAACCGTATCTTCCGTTTGCATTACCATTGATTTCAATGCTAATGCTTCCGTTGCAAATTGTTTCCGTTTGTCTCCGTTCCGTAAGGTTTTAGTTTTTGTTTTTTTTAAGCGAAAACAATAGTGTAGGTTATAGTCTGCGGCCTCTCCACCATGCTAAATTTCCTTTAGATGTATATTCAATATCCGAAGAAGTATCAAATAACTACTAATATTGTGTTCTGAAGCTGAAAAGATGGTGTCCGCTCTTGAAGACTATTTTGCAGTTTCCATACAGATATAATCTACATAATAATTAAATAACTGTAAACGCTTTGCATTATCTATCTTGTACCTATCCTGAGCTACTTCATCTATCATAGCCAAGATCTGTATTATCATTACTTCTGGTTGTTATTGGAACCGGTCAAAAGCTTATAACTCAATGCCTTCTTATTCTTGAAAAGTTAGTTTATCCTATGCCAAATATTGTAAAAAATAAACACTATTGCTTTAAAGTCAGTAGCCATGCAATAAAAACATCCATAGACATTAATGGAAAATAACCATAACCAGTACTGTCGCATTTGCTAAGTAGCTTCTGGGTTTTGTGCAGCCTTGCAGGATGACATTATTGGAGCACATTCTGTGAATTAAGATAGAATAAAACAGGAATAATGCGCTCCCCTTAAATTATTCTCAATTAAACGGGTTCTCTTTTCTAGATCTTTCTAAAAAATCTACGGTAATTTATATGGCAGTCTAAATTGGGGCAGGTACAGCTTGAGAAGAGCCGCACAGTTCACCATTCTTATCTCACCATTGAGATGTCAGTGTAGATGTCATTGTCCTAATGTGACAGCAACCCATGTGCTAAGGCTGCATTTGGATGGCCATAATATGGCCGTGTATGGGAGCCATATATTTAGATAAGTTTGATTTCCATCAGGACAATGCAGGGAGACCTTTGCCAAAGGTTTTATTTAGGAAAGGTTTCTCTATTACTGACAGGTCTGATCCATTCTTGGCACTAAATATACATCTCCCATACAGAGCTGTATTACGGTTATCTGAACGCAGCCTCAAACTGGACTCCCGACGTGTCCATAGGGCCTAAATGTTAGACATAGGCCAAAAGAGTTTCCTTTAGCCTCTGCTTGACTGCTAGAAGTGAGCATGGACTGAAGAAGTATGGACTAAAGTAGTAGACTACGCTATTTCATCACGCAGAGTCCCGTAAAAAAAAGTATACATTATTTTAACATAGCAGCCTATGGGTGACGGATGCCACAATGTGGCATCAGCCACAGGCATCCGTTAAACAGATACGTTTATGAGCTTTTCAATAGCTTTTCATGACTTAACAGTGGCATCTTTCATTCTGAGACTCCAATGGTATCCCTTCAACGGATACGTCATAAACTCTCATGACCCCTTTTCATGATGTATCTGTTAAACGGATACCATTGTAGTCTACGGGTGACAGATGCCACTGTTTAGGCATTGGTCAGCCTGCATTTAACGTATAGGCCAGGAACTCTTCCCGATGTATACGTCTAACGTAGGCAAAGAAACGTTATGATATAACCTGAGGCACAAGTCCACGGTCACTGAGCTTTGTCACATGACATTGCCACTCACATCACATAGTTACGCTTGCTGGGAAAGTTCGATATTTTTAGTTCGATACCGAGCTACAACAATCAGGATTTTGGAGGTCACGTCTCAAAACTCTGCAAATACACCATTTATATGTAGCGTTACAGCTTTCTACTTATGACAACAGAATAGTTAATACGTGTTCTTATGACGGCTATTGTTATTAGAAGTCTCGTCTGCAATTCTGGCAGACTACATACATGTGCAAGCTGTGATGTTCAGGACACATGTTCTACGAAAGGTACATAACTAGAATCGTATGATACAATGACATATATTTGATGTCTGGACATCATGACCTAGGAATGTGCTTTTGTAATTCTGTTATGTCCTCAGTCAAAAAGAAGGTCCTATCATTATTACTCACTCGCTGTCATAAAATCTGCTCTAACATGTCCATTATATTCTAGTAAAAGAATAATAAGAATAGTTAAAGAGGCTCTGTCACCAGATTTTGCAACCCCTATCTGCTATGTGAGTGACGTCACAGCGTGATCTCTCGAACACGCTGTGTCTGTGCACATGATACTTCTCGTCAGAACGCCCAGCTAGTAAAAGAAGTAAACACGCCCCGATGTAACACACATAATACACGCCCAGTTGGACTTTTGCAAGCCTCATTTGCATAAATACAAAAATGGTCATAACTTGGCCAAAAATGCTCGTTTTTAAAAAATAAAAACGTTACTGTAATCTACATTGCAGCACCGATCTGCTGCAATAGCAGATAGGGGTTGCAAAATCTGGTGACAGAGCCTCTTTAAGTGCAGAAACATGCATTCAGCAACAGGAAAATGTGACCTCTGGTCCCATGCCACCGGTCTGCTCACAGTTGTCCTTCTCTGCCGTCTCTAGGTCTTCTTGGTCTTTCACACGTGTTTTACATCTGGCAGCTTTACACGATAGACATGAAAAGCTCCATAAAGGGCACAACATAGAAGTTACTCTGCACTGTTAGAACATATTCTGTAAAGTCATTGAGACTGGTCAGGAGACGACATCAATGGGGGTTCGTGAGCTGGGACCAGAGACTAGCTCTAATACAACGGGGCTGTTGCAATCTGCACAACATGCTGGCCTTACATGTATCTCCCAGTTATGCTGACTGTGCTCCTGTAAAAATCAATGTGTGCAGTATAGTCTCATTGATTTCAGTCTCTTGGATGGGGGCCCAGTTCACGGATCCCCATAAATGCCATCTTCTCACATGTTCTAATGACATGTGATAATATACTTTATCTTTATGGTGCCCGGACCCTTTTCAATGGAACCAGATTCACTTGCAGATACGTTTTATTTTTCAGCATCTTACAGATGTTCTAACAACTCTAGACTAGAGGCCCCAATTTAAAGAGGCTCTGTCACCAGATTTTGCAACCCGTATCTGCTATTAAAAAACGAGCATTTTTGGCCAAGTTATTACCATTTTTGTATTTATGCAAATGAGGCTTGCAAAAGTCCAAGTGGGCGTGTTTAAAGTAAAAGTCCAACTGGGCGTGTATTATGTGCGTACATCGGGGCGTTTTTACTACTTTTACTAGCTGGGCGTTCTGACGAGAAGTATCATCCACTTCTCTTCAGAACGCCCAGCTTCTGGCAGTGCAGACACAATGCGTGTTCTCGAGAGATCACGCTGTGATGTCACTCACAGGTCCTGCATCGTGTCGGACGAGCGAGGACACATCGGCACCAGAGGCTACAGTTGATTCTGCAGCAGCATCGGCGTTTGCAGGTAAGTAGCTACATCGACTAAATAGCCTCCCTACTTTAAAATAGCTGGCCACATATGCCCCATCTTGATAGTCGTAAGTGACACTCTTCTCTGCAGAACCGACATGCTAGAAACCTGAAGAGCTGTTTATTAGAAGTCAGGGTATATCCATAAGCAGCACTAGCTTAGGGTAAGGGTATGTTCACACGCAGTAGCAAAATACGTCTGAAATTGCGGAGCTGTTTTCGCCTGAAAACAGCTCCCGATTTTCAGACGTTTTTTGCAGCGTATCGTTATTGGAGCTGTTTTTCAATGGAGTCAATGAAAAACTGCTCCAAAAACGTCCCAAGAAGAGACATGCACTTCTTTGACGTGGGCGTCTTTTTGCGCGCCGTCTTTTGACAGCAACGCATAAAATGACACCTCATGGGAAAAGAACATGTTCTGTTCCCACGAGGTGTCATTTTACGCGTCGCTGTCAAAAGACGGCGCGTAAAAAGACGCGCGCGTCAAAGAAGTGCATGTCACTTCTTGGGATGTTTTTGGAGCCGTTTTTCATTGACACCATTGAAAAACAGCTCTAATAACGTCCGTAAAATACGCCGCGAAAAACGCAGGTAGTTACAAAAACGTCTGAAATTTAGGAGCTGTTTTCAGGCGATATCAGCTCCGTAATTTCAGACGTATTTTGCTACTGCATGTGAACATACCCTTGGGGTGCACGTTCATAGGGTCTACTGTCAGAAACCCCCGTGGTATACTATTAACAATAAACAGCACTCCTTGCATGATACCAAAATCATTTATATCGCTATTCTAGCAGCAGCTTGGTCCTTGCATGTTACAACTATCTTCCAGCCTGACATAAGCAATGTTATTGGCATCATACATGGAATTCTGTTCATTTTCTATCACAAAGGTAGAAAAAGTTTATATATACAAAAAAATATTTTGACAGATGAGGACATGGCAATGCTGTTCCAGTAAAGCTCCATCTTTGCACACTTGATAACGAAGATATTACGCACTTCGTCATATGAAACGATCTGTGATTGGAAATGAGCTGTCAGATGAATTCAGGCTGCCATAAAACAGCTTGTGCCAGCCGATAGGCCATTGGATTCTAGCGTGTCGTGACTTTCTGTGCAAGTGCTGAATGAAGAATATAAAATATGAGCGTTGCAGACAGTAAGGGAACATTGCAACAAGCGGCATTGATTTCTTATAGAGATGAGCACTGTCAAGGGGGTTACATAAAATGTAGCACTGACATGGTGTGTGATGCCAGAGCTGTTTATTCTGTGAGGTGTTTACCTATGGAGTGTCTTCGGGTGATCAGCACGGATTCAGAATAACATATTGCTGATTGTTTCATCATGTATATGTAATTATTGGTGAGGTACTGCAACAACCTTCAAATGTTTCCATATGGAATGAAAGGTGCACCAGCCGGCCAACTTTTAAAATGACTGATAAAAAGCAAGTGGGCCATAGACATTAACTGAGTTTTCCACTCCCTAAAAATGTATGGCCTATCCTCGGGATAGGCCATCAACAGCTGATCGGTCGAGGTTTGACTCCCGGGACCCCCCCCCCCACTGATCAGCTGCTTTGAAGGGGGTGCATTTTGCAGGCAGCACATCCCTTGTTTACACCATTTTGTTGGTCGTATTAATCACCCTATCGGGCAAAAAAAACATTTTTTTTCATCTGATCACCAAGCTATATGTTGGTGAACCACAGGACTTAGACCAGGCAGTCAGAAGATGCGCCAAATCATGTCATCGTGGTGCATGTTGTATGATAAATTTGGCGCATCTTGCTAAACATATTAGACATTTTTTCCTTATATTACCTCTTGGTTAGCTTAGTTAACGCCAGATTTTTGCAACAAAATTCTGGCACGATTTTGTGACACGGTGGTGCATTTAAGACACGCCTCTTTCTGGTAGACACCGTTTCATCCCTGCTATGCCATTGTTAAGCTAAATGCAGAAAGTGTCTAAAAAATTAAACAAAATCTACAAATAAATTAAAAGGTGGTGCACAACATATGGATAGTAAATCTGCCACAATATGTTTGAAATTATTAAAACATTTTTTTAGAAATCCTGTTCAGAGGCATGGACTATGAGGAGCTATTATGATCATGAGCCGCCCAGAGATTGTCCTAGTGACCGTTCCTCTGTAAGGCTGTGTCCACATCAGCGTTGCCTTTACGTTGAGGGGTTCCGTCAGAGGTTTTTGTCGAGTTAACCCCTCAACGGAAAGGCAAACGGAAACCTTAGCTTCCATTTGCGTCACCATTGATCTCCATCGACTGCGCTATTGATTCTGTCAAAACAACGGAACCCTGTCACAACGGTGACAAACGGAAACCTTTGCAAAACTATTGATCTCAATGGTGATGGTAAACGCAACCTAAGGTTTCAGTTTGCCTTTCCGTTGAGGGGTTAACCTGACGGAAACCTCCAACGGATCCCCTCAACATAAAGGCAACACTGATGTGAACAGGCCCTAAGATAGATAGATAGATGTATAGATAGGGGACACTGTCACTACGACAGTGGTATATAATATATATTATTATTATGTTTTATAGAATAAAGGAAAGGCAGCACTCCAAATTTGCAAAAGTTAAAAAAAAAAGTGGTTTGTTCCATATGTGACGTTTCGGTCCTGTATAGAACCTCTTTTCAGACTTGGAATTTGGAGTGTTGCCTTTGCTTCACTCTATTGTAAGAAGATTCTTGGCCTAGATCTTGGGATATGCACCTGCTCTGCAGATTGAGTGTATTTCAGTGCTGCTCTGAACTTTTTTTGGGGGGCTTGGGAATGTATTTATTTTGCTTGAAGTCTTAATTTAATACAGCAAATATAAATTTATAACTGCTTGCAAATTGATAAGACATTTTTTACATATCTGTGTCCTGTGTACAGAACGGGTGGCACTACCCTGTGTACACATAGTACAGGTTCAGGCTTTGCTGTAGTGTTTTTAATTATTTTAAGTGAAGTGCCAATTTTGAGATACATTAAATGAGCGTTATGCACATTGTATTCGGTCAATCCCTTGTGCGCTAAATACATCAGCAGCAGAAATCTCTCTTGTTCTAGACTCAAGGAGGATTTCTCTTACCTACACTTATATACATTGTAACAAACTGCAACTGTGTGAGCAAGACTAGGTTTTCAGCCTCCTGAATGTAACCAAGAAGTTCCCATGGTTCCGACCGCAAGCAGAGATCTTGAGTACAGTTAGGAATTGCTACACTCCGTATATGAAAGAAATGCAAATTCATTGTACATTAATCATTTACCTATTACTGTACAACCTTTTTAATGAAGCAGTCTCGTGTGATAATGAAAGGGTTACAAAGTGCAGCGTCTAAAGTCTGCCCTTTATGACACTCTAGTGCATTCAACAATAAGTCAACATTCCACCCTCCAAGGATGCCAATCTGGGTGAATGGCATACTGCTCCACGGGTACAGTGCAAACATTTTGATTCCTAGCTACAGCTTGTATATGTCACATTACTTAATGAGGAAGGACATTAGTCCGTATGAGGTAAAGGTAAGTTATTGTATAGTACCAGAATATGTGTGAATACTATAGTAAGAGCAAATCTGTCCATAACTACTATGTATTAATGTCACTACAGATCATGGTAGGGTTAGGCCCTGTTCACAAGGAGGTTTTTTTTATGCGGAAACCGCGTCTGAATCGACGCCAAAAAACTTCTGAAATTGCCTTCCTTTGTTTTTAATGGCAGACAGATGCGTTTTTGTTTTCCCAAGCGGCTTTTGGCCACTCGCGGGTAAAAAAAAGTGTCATGTCCTTTCTTTCCGTGGTTCCGCCTCTGACATCCCATTGAAATCAATGGAAGGCAGAACAAAACTGTGGTACTAGTTTCCAAAAGTTTTTCGCAGTTTTTTGCTTGCGGTCCTTGCATTAGCTTTAATAGCCGCAGGCGAAAAACGCGCAGGCATGTTATTAATTTTGAAGCAGATTTTTTTCTGCCTGCAAAAAACTCCATGTGAATTATGGTTTGAGTATATACAAAGCATCTTATACATTGAAAAGTTTTTGTAACTAAAGCGCCACAATTGGACACTTGGTGTCATGCTATGATAGAACCCTTTGCATACCAAGATTTCATTTAAAAGGGAACCTCTCACAGGATGGGTTTAGATGAGCGTATTTGTAAAGTAATTTGGACTAGCGGCTACGGTTTTTCCTACTGGGAGTGGCAGAAGAAATAACTCACCACTCCTAAGTAATGGTCAAGAAACTAGGGAATTGTATCATGTGATGCCTTTGAGCCCTGATGAATGTCTGAAAGGAGAACCAGGTACCCAATGGGCGCAGGGACAGTTGATAGTTAACATTTTTGAGCATCTGGAAGAATTGCCTTGTAGTCAGGTCCTCTTTAAAAGGAAACTTGTCACCTTTCCTGACATTTTATTATTGTCTGTGTCATGTCCGTGGCTGCGGGCCGTCAGGTTCACTCTCCCCCTGACGGCCGCAGCCATTGTTCTGCGAGCGCTGGCCCCAGTCTCCTCCTCAGTAGACACCAGCGCTCATTTCCACTCACCTCGGCCGGGTCCCGTAGGGTGTGCGCGCACGCGCATGCCCGCTCGTAAAGGGGCAGCTCGCGCACACCAGACTTTAATGTTTTAATTAGCCCATGAGTGCCCTGGACTATAAGAGGGGCCCAGCTCCTTGCTTCGATGCCTGAGCGTTGTTTGTCATATCCTAGTTTGTCTAAGCAAATGGTCTCCTAGTGTTTTCCAGTTCCAGTGTTCCTTGTTCCTGTATCCCGTATCCTGTATCGCGTGCTATCCAGTTCTAGTGCCGTGCTGTGCTGTAGTCGTGCTGTGCTGTATCTATGCCTGTCCTGCTGCTCCACGCCTGACATCTACCCGCTGCCTAGTCCCAGCCGAGCCTGCCTTGCTACTGTCCGAGCTGCCACAGGTACCTTATACGAACTGTGATCTGCACCCTGTTGGCCAGCTGCCATACCGCCAAGGCGGTATGGCCCAGTGGGTCCACGAACCCAACGTGACAGTACGCTCAGGCCATGGACCCCGTTGGTCGATCCGAGTCCATGACAACGTCACAAGAGATGCGGGCGAATATGCTAGACCTCCGGTCTCGACAGGACCAACTCCTCCAGGCCTTAAACATTCTTGCACGTCGGCAGGAGGCAGAGCTGCCGTTACTCCTCCTAGCAGTACTTTTCCTCAGACTACACCTCCTGGCAGTGTTGATCCTCACTTTTCTTTGCCACTTCCTGACCGCTGTGATGGAGACGCAAGTACCTGTCGTGGATTATTGAACTAGTGCCAGATCCACTCAAGTCTGTATTCAAGGGCATTTTTATCTGATGGCGCAACGGTCGCTTTCATCATCTCTCTTCTTACTGGCAAGGCCCTTACATGTGCGAACCCTATCTGGGAGAGACAAGGAACAGAGACCCGTGACTTCCAGGGGTTCCTCCGGAAATTTCGCACGGTGTTTGAGGAGACTGGATGAGTCTCCTCTGCATTGGCTTCCTTGCTGAACCTACGCCAAGGAGACATCTCTCTGGGCGAGTACACCATCCACTTCCGCAACCTGGCGGGAGAACTGTTGTGGAACAATGAGGCCCTGGTGGCTACAATCTGGCATGGACTGTCTCCTAAAATTAAAGACGAACTTGCCGCTCGAGACCTGCCATCTACCCTGGATGACCTCACTGGCTGCCCGGATTGATAGAAGGCTCCGAGAACGGCTCCAAGAGGTTCGTCGGGAGGGAGGTCTGCCTAGTCTGGTCCCTACCTTCCAGCAACCCTTGTCGTCCTCAGATGCCGATCCTCCTAAGGAGTCTGTGAGGAGGGACCAATGTAAGCTATCCACCAAGGAGAGACCACGCAGACGCACTATTTTTCCTCTGCCTACCATCCTCAGTCCAATGGTTTGGTCGAGAGGATCAATCTGATCTTGGAGAACAACTTACGCCACTTCATCTCCAAGCAGCATGACTGGGTGCAGTTGGTTCCGTGGGCTGAATTCTCATACAACAATCACACCAGCGAGTCCACACAGAAGACACTGTTCTTCATTGTCTACAGCCAACACCCACGAATTCCTCTCCCGGTGCTTGATATGTCCGAGGTACCAGCTGCAGACACGGCTTTTAGGGACTTTCTGCAGATCTTTCATTATTCAAAATGAAGGGCAACACAGTGATCTTTGGCTACCCGACCTGTGTCACGGTCAAAGTTGCCGTGTAACCCTAGCCTAAAACTCTCTCACTATACAACTTTGCTCTTATTTCTTCTTAAATGGGTTTTCCCATGAGGAACATTTATGACATATACACAGGATATGTCATAAATGCCAGATAGATGTGGGTCCCACCTATGCGCTTTGCTGCTTCGTTTTAGTGATCAGTGGGGGGTCCCAGTGCTTGGACTCCTACCGATTAAAACTTCTGACATGTCACTTTGACATTTCAAAAGCTCTTTGGAAGTTAACCCATGGTTATTTAACGCAACTAGTACGGACAACCCTTTTTTAATGCCACTTGCTTTGAGTAGTAATTATTCATGGAAGCAGAGATGAGATCACTATGCAGTACAACCGGTTACTATTCTCACGCACAAAATCTTTGCCAGTGGATGAAATCATTGTGCATTTTGGTGCTTTCATGAACAGAATGTCTTGCCAGGTTTGAAACAGCCATTTTTAAAAAAATATATATTTTATTTGATTTTTCTTCCTTTTTTTTGTCTACATAATGTTATGTTTTAAAGTTTTCCCACATCGTACTGTACACTGTAATGGCTTGTAGTGTGTTTGATGGTGTATCAACATCTTAAAAAAGACAAATGCCAGTTCAATGACTCCACTGATCACACCTGTCATGTTTCTGTGCATTTTTAGGAAACTTCTGTGAAAATTGGTGTATTGCTGAAAGCCATGTCTTTTGTGGCGGAGCTTTTGGGGGACTTTTATTCTGATCTGTATGCCGCCAAGTTGCATCCATCCACAAATGATATTTCCTCATTCTTAGCTAAAGCACAACTCTAAATTGTCAGCGGAGGCTAAGGCACTTTTGGACTCTCCACTTACGCTGGAGGAATTGGAAGAAGCGGTCAAACAGATGGCTAACGATAAGGTGCCTGGGGTGGATTGGTTGCCAGTTGAAATTTATAAAAAATACTCTGAGGTGCTATTACCCAAATTATTAGAAGTGTTTCACCATTCCCTGGCCCATGGCTCTTTGCCGGCTTCTATGCAAGAGGCGATTATTGTGGTCTTGCCGAAACCCGGGAAGGATCCTCAACTAGCTGATTCTTACCGACCGATTTCGTTACTGACGACTGATGTTAAGATTTTGGCGAAGGCCTTAGCTTTGAGGTTGAATAAAGTTATTTCTACCATTATACACCCGGATCAGATCGGCTTTTTGCGTGCTAGGTCCACAATCTGAGACGCTTATTTTTAAATCTTCAGCTGAAGGTAGATAATGTAGGGGAAAGAGCTATTCTTTCATTGGACGCTGCTAAAGCGTTTGATAGCGTAGAGTGGCAATATCTTTGGTGCACCTTGGAGGCTATGGGTTTTGGATCGTCCTTTATAGCATGGATTAAGGTCCTGTATTCTTGTCCTACAGCTCGAATACGGGCAAATGGTGGATTATCTGTTCGGTTTGCTCTTGAAAGAGGAACTAGACGGGTGCCCATTGTCTTCCCTCCTGTTTGCTGTGGTAGTGGAGCCCCTGGCAGCGCTCCTATGCTTGTCTGTTGATATTAAGGGATTTTCATATTGCTCCATTCAGGAAAAAGTGGTGCTTTATGCTGACTACATGCTTCTCTATTTGGGGGATGTAGGTAGATCACTGGCAGAAGCAATATCCCTAATTGAGAATTTTGGTGCATTGTCTGGTTTTAAAATAAATTGGGATGTCACACCTGCTCCCTGTGGATCCAATGTGCTCTACCCCAAGGGTTCATGATGTTTCTGTAGTGTGTGTTGAGCACTTTAAATATTTGGGGATAGTGGTTTCGGCTTCTCCTCTTGATAATATTGCCCTTAATTTGCAACCCCTCTTGGTCAAATTCAAAATGAAAATATCGGCTTGGTGTAAGTTATATTTGTCAGTTGTAGGTAGGGTTAATCTTATCAAGATGATCCTGATGCCGCAATTATTGTACATTTTGCATAACTCCCTGTATGGATTCCTTTACGCTACTTTTACTATGCTAATGCACTTTTTAGGGCTCTAATATGGCGTAAGGGTCACCCCAGACTTAAATGGGAAATTCTACAATGTGCAAAGCATGACGGTGGCTTGGCCCTGCCCAATCCTTGGTTATACTTCCTTGCATCCTAATGTCAGCATTTTAAGGGATGGGGGGAAATGATACCGAATGGATCTAATGGTACGATTTTGCAGTTACAGTTTGGTTCATCCGCTTTACTGTCAGTCTTGGAAGCGGGTCATTCTTTGATGTTGGGTAAGAACATGCCCACATATGCGCTAATGTGCAAAGTTTGGGATAAGGTCCGGTCCATTAGAGATATCTGGGTATGCACAGCTTTTACGCCTATATGGGGTAATAGGGCACTTCAGGAGTTCTTTTCTCTTGAAGGCTTTGAGGGTTGGCAATCGAAGGGCATCTCCCGTGTGTCGCAGCTGCTCCATGATGATATATTTAAAACTTATCAACAGCTTCAGGAGGAATTTGGGTTGCCTCGAAGTTCTTTTTACCAATATTTACAGATAAGACATGCATATGATGCCCAAAAGAAGGTTGTTGTTGATTTGAATATACATACAGATGGGTTATTGGCTGTCTTGCATACTGGGAGTGGTACCTCGGGGGTTATCTCAACCATTTATCAGCTGTTGCTCGGTACATTTTTGGATATGGATCCCTTGATTGCTTCTCAAAAATGGGAGCGGGATATGGGTCCCATCTCTGAAGAACAATGGTCAGATATCATGGAAGCAGTCCCGAATGTTTCGCTTAGTACAGGCCCCCGGGTCTGCCATGCACAGCAGCCTACGAGAACCAGCCGGAGGCCGGTCCTCATAAGCTTCCTGTCAGTGTAACTCTCAGGCTGGGTTCACACGACCATGTTACGTCCGTAAAGTACGGAACGTATTTCGGCCGGAAGACCCGGACCGAACACACTGCAGGGGGCCGGGCTCCTAGCATCATAGTGATGTACGACGCTAGGAGTCCCTGCCTCTGCGTGGAACTACTGTCCCGTACTGTAATCATGATTACAGTACGGGACAGTTGTCCTGCAGCGAGGCACGGACTCCTAGCGTCATACATCACTATGATGCTAGGAGCCCGGCTCCCTGCACTGTGTTCGGTCCGGGTCTTCCGGCCGAAATACGTTCCGTACATTACGGACGTAACATGGTCGTGTGAACCCAGCCTCAGCGTCACACTGACAGTTTATAATACGTTACACTACCTAGGTAGTGTAATGTATTATAGCAGCGATCAGTGCTGCCAGTCTTCACGTAAAACAAGTAAAAAGTAAAAAATAAAGTAATAAAAATGTTTTATAAAAGTGTAAAAACAAGTTATAAACGTTACAATAACAAAAAATGCTTTTTTTCCTATAATAAGTCTTTATATAACTTTTATTATAAGAAAAAAATAAAAATGTTAAAAAAAAGTACACATATTTGGTATGACCGCGTTCACAACGACCCAAACTATAATACTATTTTTCCCGCACGGTGAACAAAAAATAAAAAAAGTTCTGGCTCTCAGAATATAGCGACAGAAATTGTGCAGTGTCCAAAAGCTGATAAGATTGGGCGCCATTTATCAGTGTGACATTGGCCACATATCTGCTGATTATTATTTATTTACCGAATTATTATACCCTCTTATTATGTCCTGATGTACTCTGCCCAATTTACACATACCCCCACATCATAAACTGAAATACCAGCAAAACCCCAAACAGAACAGTTACCAAGCAAACTCTGCGCTCCAAAAGCCAAATGGCGCTCCCTCCCTTCTGAGCCCCACAGCGTGCCCAAACACCAGCTTACATCCACATATATGATATTTTATATCCGGGAGAACCCGCTCAACATTGTATGAGGTATTTGTCTTCAGTGGCACAAACTGGGCACAACATATTGTGCATTAAAATGGCATATCAGTGGAAAATTTTAATTTTCACTTTGCACCATCCGCTGTGCATTAACGCCTTCGCACACCACGACTTAATAGCATGTCGTGGTGCGGGGGGTTATATGGAGCGGGCTCATGCGCTGCGCCCGCTCCATATTCTGCAGGTGTCCGCTGTGTATTACAGCTGACACCCGGGACTAATGGACAGGAACAGCGATTGCGCTGTTACAGGAGTCTGTAAAAATGATATCATACTGCAATACATTAGTACTGCAGTGTATTGTACCAGCGAACTAATGATTGCTTGTTCCAGTCCCCTAAAGGGACTTTTGGCAGGTTTCCACTGTTTTGGTACCTCAGGGGCTTTGCAAATGCGACATGACACCCGAAAACCATTCCAGCTAAATTTGAGCTCCAAAAGCCAAATATTGTTCCTTCCCTTCTGAGTCTTGCCGTGGGTCCAAACAGCAGTTTATTACCACATATGGCGTATTGCTGTAATCAGGACAAATTGCTTTACAGATTTTGGGTTGATTTTTCTCCTTTATTCATTGTAAAAATTAAACATTTCTATGTTTTTTCAGAAAAAAGTAGATTTTCATTTTCACTGCCTAATTCCACTAAATTCAGCAAAAAAACTGTGGGGTCAAAATGCTAACTATACACCTAGAAAAATTCCTTGAGGGGTGTAGTCTACAAAATGGGGTCACTTTTGGGGGGTTTCCACTGTTTTGCTCCCTCCAGGGCTTTGCAAACGCGACATGGCACTGAAAACCAATCCAGCAAAATCTGCGCTTCAAAATCCAAATGGCGCTCCTTCCCTTCTGAGCTCTGCCGTGGGTCCAAACAGCAGTTTATTACCACATATGGGGTATTGCTGTAATCGGGAGAAGTAGCTTCACAAGTTTTGGGGTGATTTTTATTCTTTAGTCCTTGCAAATATTATTTTTTTTTAAAAAAAATTTCATAAAAAAAGTAGATTTTCACTTTCACAGGCAAACTCCAATAAATATAGTAGAAGACCTGTGGGGTCAAGATGCTAACTATACCCCTAGATAAATTCCTTGAGGGGTGCAGTTTCCAAAACCGTGTCACTTTTGGGGGATTTCCACTGTTTTGGCACTACAAGACCTTTTCAAACCCGACATGGTGCCTAAAATATATTCTAAAAAAATAGAGGCCACAAAATCCACTAGGTGCTCCTTTGCTTCTGAGGCCGGTATTTCAGTCCATTATCACACTAGGGCCACATGTGGGATATTTCTAAAAACTGCAGAATCTGGGCAATAAATATTGTGTTGCGTTTCTCAGGTAAAACCTTCTGTGTTACAGAAAGAAATGTATTACAAATGAATTGCAGCAAAAAAAATAAAAATTGTCAATTTCCCCTCTACATTGCTTTAATTCCTGTGAAACGCCTAAAAGAAACTTTCTGAATGCTGTTTTGAAAACTTTGATGGGTGCAGTTTTTAATATGGGGTGAATTATGTGGTCTATCTAGTACATAAGGCCCTCAAAGCCGCTTTAGAACTGAACTGGTCCCTGTAAAAATCACCTTTTGAAATTTTCTTGAAAATGTGAGAAATTGCTGGTAAAGTACTAAGCCTTGCAACGTCCTAGAAAAATAAAATAATGTTCAAAAAACGATGCAAATATAAAGTAGACATATGGAATATGTGAAATAGTAACTATTTTGTGTGGTATTACTATCTGTTTTACAAGCAGATGTATTTAAAATTAGAAAAATCATAATTTTTGCAAATTTTCTCTAAATTTTGGTGTTTTTCACAAATAAGCAATGAATTTATTGACCAAATTTTTCGACTAATATAAAGTACAATATGTCACGAGAAAACAATCTCAGAATCGCTTGGATAGGCAAAAGCATTCCAGAGTTATTACCACATAAAGTGACACATGTCAGATTTGAAAAAATGGGGCTGGTCCTGAAGGCCAAAATGAGCTCGGTCTTGAAAGGGTTAAACAAGTCTCCACCACACGCTGCGTAAAAAATACGCAGAAAAAAAAAAACAAAGATTCAGAAATTGACCTGCGGTTAATATTATTATTTATTTTTATTTTATTTTTATCCGCAGCATGTCCATTTATGCTTCAGAATAGCTCCTTTTCTATTGTGGGTTTTCCCCATTGAATTCAATGGAACGTTAAAACCTGCAGAAAATAGCATATCTTGAGATTTTTTGCGGCGGAAAAGCTGCGATTCTGCTGCAAAAATTGCAACTCTCAAAAAAGGTTATACTTACCCAGATCTATATGCTTCTCTATCTCATTCCATGTGACTGTTGCAGCCAATCACAGGCTGCAGCAGTCAGATGGTCTAAAACGACATCCCAGAAGGCCGGGCTGCAGGACATCAGAGGGACACGTCGCCATGGCTATGGGTAATTAATTATAAGCTATTAACCTGCTGTTTTCTGCCGTGGACATTCCGGACGACAAAAACTGCACCACAGTTTGGTGCGGTTTTTCGGCCAGAATTCCCTGCGGGGACCAGGCTGGATATGCTGTGTACTTTTTACACAGCGTGTCAGCCCTGTGTGAACTAGCCTACTGGTTAATATTTAGCATCAGTATTTGGAAAACAGAACCAGGAGTGGGTCCAAAGCACTCAAAAAGTATAATGAAAATATTTACACCGATTTTTTTTATTACGCCACTAAAGTCGCAACACTTGGCTTTCTGTTGCGGGTTTTGTATCCCCATTGAATTCCATGGGGAAAATCAACAAAAACGCAGCATAAATTGAGATGCTGTGGATTTAAATTCCTCATCGCAGGTCAATTTATTAACGTTTACACTGCGGTTTTTTTTCCGCAGTATGGGCATGAAATTTTCTAAATCTCATCCACTTTGCTGCTATTGTAAATGCTGCAGAATTTCCGCACACCATTCCGTTGTGTTCTTTCACACGTTGTGGTTGTTACCACAATTTGAGCGAGTATTCCATGATGTGTGGCCTCACCAGAGATTTCGATGTGGTGCAGTTTTTCCCTCAATTGCATAGAAATAACAGGGAAAGGAACCCTGTACAGAAAAATGCTTCAATTTGCAGTAAAAACACATGCTTTCAGATGCAGTTGAATGGACTCTAAAGACCAATGCACATGACCGTATTTTTCATCCGAAATTACGGACCATAATTACGAACCCATTCATTTCTATGGGCTACGGACACCTTTCCGTATTTTTATAGGTGGGTGTCCATGCCGTAGAAATGATAGAACATGTCCTTTTTGTCCGTAATTACAGCACAGACTCCCCATAGAAGTCTATGGGTGGTTCCGTAATTACGGACGGCTTCGGATGTGCATCCGTAGCTGTCCGTAATTTATGGAAGCATTGCTATGCAACGCCTGGGGATTGCCCTAGATTCCTCCCTGTTTTTTGTGGATCCGTGAAAACGGATGCACTATGGACTGTATTTACGGCCACCCTTTCGTATATACGGATGATTTACGGATGACTATAAATGACTACGTTCCGTATTTACGGAGGATGGATGTAAAAAAATTGTGTGCATCGGCGGGCTTAAGGTTCCATGCACACTACTGTTCCTGTAATTACGACCCGTATTTACGGGCACGGACGGCCGCGAACAGCCGTCCCTTTATTTCGGGCTGGGCTCCCATTGTATAGTATGGGAGCATGGTCCGTAAAATATAAAAAAATGGGACATGTCCTATTTTTTTTCGGCAAGTTTCTACGGCACAGACACCTTCCCGTAAATATATGGGCCAGTCAGCTGTAGAAACGAATGTATCCGTAATTACTGGCGATTTTACGGTCATTTGCATAGGGAGACATTGGAGTTTATCTACCAAAACAATAAAAGCATATTAAAAATGCAACAAAAATACACAATGTGAACCCAGCCTTAGGCCGGATGTACACGAGCGTGTGCGTTTTGCTCAGCGCAAAAGGTACTTTACAGCTCCGTGTGTCATCCCCGTATGATGCGTGGCTGCGTGACATCATTATGACACTCTGTATGTTTGTAAACAGAAAAGCACGTGGTGCTTTTCTGTTTTTAACCCCTTAATGACCGCCGATACGTCTTTTTACGGCGGTCATTAGTGGGCTTTATTCTAGAGCGCCGCCAAACTACGTCGCTGCTGTAGAATAAAGTAAACAGAGCAGGGAGCCGTGAAATCTCCCTGCTCTCAGCTGCCAGAAGCAACTGAGGGCTGGGGGCGTCCCTGCTCTGCCGGGTGAGATCGATATTAGTATCGATCTCACCTGTTTAACCCTTCAGATGCGGTGCACAATAGCGAGCACCGCATCTGAATGGTTTTGGAGAGAGGGAGGGAGCTCCCTCTCATCCCACTGACACCCGGCGATAAAATCGCCGAGTGTCTGTGTCTTCTATGGCAGCCGGGGGTCTAATAAAGACCCCCAGGTCTGCCTGCAGCGAATGCCTGCTAGATCATGCCGCAGGCATGACCTAGCAGATGCCTGTCCGTTTTAAACGGACAGGCAGTAATACACTGCAATACAAAAGTATTGCAGTGTATTATAATAGCGATCGGAGGATAGGGAAGTCCCCTAGTGGGACTAGTAAAAAAGAAAAAAAAGTTTAATAAAGTTAATAAAAAAAAAAAAGTGAAAAAAAAAATGAAAAACCCAGCTTTTCCCCTTACAAAATGCTTTACTATTAAAAAAAACTACAATAAAGCAAAAAAGTTACACATATTTGGTATCGCCGCGTCCGTAACGACCCCGACTATAAAGCTGTTACATTATTTAACCCGCACTGTGAACGCCGTAAAAAATAAAATAAAAAACAATGGAAAAATTGCTGTTTTCTGTTAATCCTGACTTAAAAAAAATGTGATAAAAAGTGATCAAAAAGTCGCATCTACTCTCAAATGGTACCAATAAAAACTGCAAGTCGTCCCGCAAAAAATAAGACCTTATACAGCTATGCCGACGCAAAAATAAAAAAGTTACAGCTCTTCGAATGTGACAATGGAAAAATCTAAAAAATGGCTTGGACATTAGGGCCCAGAATGCCAGCAGGGGGAAGGGGTTAATCATAGTTTCGACTGCTGATGCTCGAATCACGCGCGTCACACGGAAGTGCTTCCGTGTACTGACCGTGATTTTCATACACCCATTGACTTCAATGGGTGCATGATGCGCGGACAACGCACAAATATAGGACATGTCATGCGTTTTACGCAGTGGACATACGCTGCGTGAAAATCACGGACTGTCTGAACTGCCCCATAGACTAACATAGGTCCGTGCGAGGTGCGTGAAAATCACGTGCGTTGCACGGACGTATTACACGTTCGTGTAAATAAGCCCTTAGGCCCCTGAATACACTGTGCAAATTGTGTTGCAGAAATTACTGCCACTGAAAATTACTTCCATTCAGATCACTTGTTCACACGGTGCAGATTTGCCGCAGCTATTGCATGTATTTTTTTAAAGTCAAAACCAGAATTGGATGCAGTAAAGGAGACCCTTGTTAATTCATTCCTTTATATATTTCTTCTGTATAGGTTCCGTTCCTGTTTTTGGCTAAAAAAAAATGCATTTAAAATCTGCATCAAATCTGCACTGTGTGAACAGTGCCTTATAGTGCCTGGGTTAATACTTTGCAGCTGTACTGTGCCCTCCCGATTTACATACCATTGCTGAGCATAGAATCAGCACTTCTCAAAATCCAGTAGATTATTATGTCCTGGCTTTGACTTCAAATGATGTGTAACCTTAAAATAAACCCGTAAGCCCCATTCAGCATTCACTGCACCTGTGATGGCTTAGCTAAATCCGGTCTATTTCAGATCATGGGGTGTTGGTGATCTCCATGTTTGTTTTTTTTCCACCTCCTCTCCAGGGATGAATTTAGCCCTTCTGCTCCCTGAGGCAGTCTATAAAAAGATGCCCATCCCCCCCCCCCCCCCCCCCAAATCTATTCGAGTTTTCTCATTACTAGCTTTACACAACAAACACGCAGTATATACATATTTTTAAATAGGAAAACATTTGGTGTTTGTTTGTTAACCCCTTCCCTCTTTGGCCACTTTTGACCTTCCTGACAGAGCCTCATTTTTCAAATCTGACATGTTTCACTTTATGTAGTAATAACTCCGGAATGCTTTTACCTATGCAAGCGATTCTGAGATTGTTTTCTCGTGACACATTGGACTTTATGTTACTGGCAAAATTTGCCCGATACATTCAGTATTTAATTGTGAAAAACAGTAAAATTTAGCAAAAAATTGCAAAAATTAGCATTTTTCTCAATTTAAATGTATCTGCTTGTAAGACAGGCAGTTATACCACACAAAAATGTGTGCTAACTAACATCCCCCATATGTCTACTTTAGATTGGCATCGTTTTTTGAACATCATTTTATTTTTATAGGACGTTACAAGGCTTAGAACTTTAGCAGCAATTTCTCACATTTTCAAGAAAATGTCAAAATGCTATTTTTACAGGGGCCAGTTCAGTTGTGAAGTGGCTTTGAGGTCCTTAGATATTAGAAACCCCCAATAAGTCACCCCATTTTAAAAACTACACCCCTCAAAGTATTCAAAACAGCATTTAAAAAGTTTCTTAACCCTTTAGACATTGCGCAGGAATTAAGGCAAAGTAGAGGTGAAATTTACAAAGTTCATTATTTTTCCCAGAAATTCATTTTGAATCCATTTTTTTTGTACCACAGAAGGTTTTACCCAAGAAATGCAAATCAATATTTATTGCCCAGGTTCTGCAGTTTTAGGAAATATCCCACATGTGGCTTTAGTGTGATACTGGACTGAAGCACCGGCCTCAGAAGCAAAGGAGCACCTGGTGGATTTTGGGCCTCCTTTTTATTAGAATATATTTTAGGCACCATGTCCGCTTTGAAGAGGTCTTGTGGAACTAAAACAGTGGAAACCCCTCAAAAGTGACCCCATTTGGGAAACTATACCCCTCGAGGAATTTATTTAGGGGTGTAGCAAGCATTTTGACCGGCCAGTTTTTTTGCAAAAATTTTTGAAACTAGGTAGGTTTAGCTAATTTTTTTTCATTTCCACAAGGACTAAAGGAGAAAAAGCACCATAAAATTTGTAAAGAAATTTCTCCCGAGTAAAACAGTACCCCACATGTGGTAATAAACGCCTGTTTGGACACACGGCGAGGCTGAGAAGGGAAAGCGCGCCATTTGGCTTTTGGAACTCAAATTTAGCAGGAATGGTTTGCGGATGGCCATGTCGCATTTGCAAAGCCCCTGAGGGACAAAACAGTGGAACCTCCCAACAAGTGACCCCATGAGGAAATTATCTAGGGTTACAGTGAGCAGTTTGACCCCACAGGTGTTTTACAGAACTTATTGGAAGTAGGCCGTAAAAATGAAAATTACATTTTTTCAAAGAAATTGTAGGTTTAGGTATTTTTTTTTCATTTCCACAAGGACTGAAGGAGAAAAAGCACAGTAACATTTGTAAAGCAACTTCTCCCGAGTAAAACAATACCCCACATGTGGTCACAAACATCTGTTTGGACACAAGGTAGGGCTCAGAATGGAACTAGCACCATTTGGATTTTGGAATGGTTTCTGGGCGCCATGTCACATTTGCTTAGCCCCTGTAGTACTAGTACAGTGGAAACACACCAAAAGTGACTCCATTTGGGAAACTGCACCCCCTGAGGAATCATCTAGGGGTATAGTGACATTTTTTATCCCAAAGGTTTTTTGCTGAATTAATTAGAATTAAGCCATGAAAATGAAAAATACTTTTTTTTTTTCCAACAAGATGTAGTTTTAGATCAACATTTTTCATTTTTACAAGGAATAGAGAAGAAAAAGCACCCCAACATTTGTAAAGTAATTTCTCCTGAGTACGGTAACACCCCATATGTGGTTATAATCAGCTGTTTACATATATGGGAGCATTCAGAAGAAAAAGAGCGGTATTTATCTTTTGGAGCGTAGATTTTTCTGGAATGGTTTGCGGACAGCATGTTGCATTTGCAAAACCCCTGATGTACCAAACAAAAGTGACCCGTTTTAGAAACTACACCCCTAAAGGCATTTATCAAGGGGTGTAGTGAGAATTTAGACTCCACAGGTCTTTTTCAGAAATTAATTCGCAGTGGATGATACAAAGTGAAAATTGCAATTTCTCCACTGATCTGCCCATTCACCGCACAATATGTTGTGCCCCTAGAGAATCTTACCCCATAAATTGTTAAGCGGGTTCTCCCGGGTATGGTAATGCCTTACTTGTGGACATAAATTGCTGTTTGGGCACACTGTAGGGCTAAGAAGGGAAAGACCGCCATTTTGAGCATGGATTTTGCTTGGTAGTAGTTCTGTTTGGGGTTTTGCTGGTATTTCAGTTTATAATGTGGTGGCATATGTAATCCGTGCGGAGTACATCAGAGTATATGTAATCTGTGCGGAATACATCAGGGTATTATAGGAGGATATAATAATGGGGTAAATAATACAATTATCCATAGATGTGTGTTACGCTGTGAAGCGATCCGTTATGCACAGGCCGGTGTCACACTGATAAACGGTTTTCTTTCTTATCCCCCTTTTGTAAGGCTCTGCACCTTTTGGGGACTTTTTCTCCTTCGTAGTTTGGGAAATAATGCTGGGAAAGTTTTGCGCTGGTATAATACGGGCGGCCTCGCTTCCAGCGCATGTGCTATGTCCATTCCCTTTCCTAGTTCCTAAATACTAGGGCCCTGAAACTGAAGGAATGTTCCCCTCCGGCCTGCGCATTGAGATGTTATTTCATCACCGCATTACTAGTGCCGTAACTTTTTTATTTTTCAGTTGATTGAGCGGTATGCGGGCTTGTTTTTTGCGAGACGGGCTGTAGATTTTATTGGTACCATTTTAGAACACATACGACTTTTTGATCACTTTTTCTTTCATTTTTTGGTAAAGGAAATGACCAAAAACAAGCAATTCTGGAATAGTTTTTTATTGGTTTTTTTTTCGGCATCCACAGTGAGCCCTAAATTACATGTTAGCTTTATTCTGCGGGTCGATACGATTACGGCGATACCAAATTTATATAGTTTTTTTTATGTATTGCAGCTTTTGCACAATAAAATCACTTTTATAAAATCATTTTGTTTTCTGTGTTGACATATTCTAAGACCCATAACTTATTTATTTTTGCGTGCACAAAGCGGTGTCAGGGATTATTTTTTGCGGCACGGATTGTCGTTTTTTATTAGTACTATTTTGGAGTAAAATTGACTTTTTGATCACTTTTTATAGCATTTTTTGGAAGGAGATGTGACCTAAAAACAAAGATTCTGGCGTTGTTTTTCATGTTTTTTTTTTTTTTACGGAGTTCACCGTGCGGGATAAATTACATAATAGTTTTGTCGTTTGGGTCGTTACGGACGCGGCGATACCAATTATGTATAGTTTTTTTAATTTTTAAGTTTTTTCCCATAATAGACTTACTATGGGGAAAAAAGTCAATTTAGCTTTATTTTTATTTGAAATAATTATGTGTGTGTTTTTATTGTTTTACCACATTTTTATTAACTTTTTTTACTTGTCCCACTAGGGGACATGAGGGCCTGATGCCCCGATCGCTACGTAGTATACTCTGCATACGTAGTGCAGAGTATTAGCGCTGTCAGTTATTCACTGACAGCAAGCCTATGAGGACCTCATTGGCTCCCGTACAAGGCAGACTCAGACGCCATTTTCTGGCGTCCAATTGCCACAGCAATCTATTGAGCGCAGCATCTGAGGGGTTAATCTGCCGGATCGGAGAATAGCTCCGGTCCTGGCAGTTACAGGAGGGTGCCAGCTGTATAATACAGCTGTCACCCCGTGGTGATGGTGCCGGCTCTGCTCCTGAGCCCGCACCATCACTGCGCCGTAACTGTACTGCACTTTGCAGGAACACCTTCCCGGCAGCGCCGTATATATACGGCGGATTTCGGGAAGGGGTTAAAGTGCTGTTTGAAGTATAGAAAAGATTTGAATAATTCTTCTTAGGCCGGATTCAGACGAACGTGATAGTTTAGCGCGCGCACAAAATGCTGCGTTTTGCGCGCGTGTCAGCTCCGTGTGGCCTGTTCATATGGATGCGCGGCTGCGTGCTTTTCGCGCAGCCGCCGTCATTATGACACTCCGTTTGGATGTTTGTAAACAGAAAAGCACGTGGTGCTTTTCTGTTTACATTCATTATTTTACTGCTGTTGCGCGCATAACGCTTGTGCCACGGAAGTGCTTCCGTGTGGGGCATGCGTGATTTTCACGCACCCATTGACTTCAATGGGTGCGTGATGCGCGAAATACGGCGAAATCTAGAACATGTCGTGAGTTTTACGCAGCGGACTAACGCTGCGCAAAAAACACGGACTGTCTGCACTGCCCCATAGACTTGTATTGGTCTGCGCGAGCCGCGTGAAAATCATGCGGGCTGCACGGACGCAAATCACGTTCGTGTGAATCCCGGCCTTACTGTATTACTTTAGTATCGTAGATCAACAACGCAGCATTAACACTGAAAATGGTTTAACACATCATCTATGCCCCCTTATTATTACCTAATTGACTTATGATTTTTAACGGAGTTCAGTGGCCCGGCGTGGAAGGCATGATGCAGTGATGTCATTGTGCCGGGCAGTTGACGTCATCAGCGTGCTCCAGATCTTGATCTCTTGTAGGCCTTAGGCCTAAACCAGGCTGTGGCCTATAAGAGCAAATGGCGGAACATGGAGCCAATTGCCAGGGGTTGGCTGGCAAATTTTAGTCTGGGGGCAAGCACACAGCACTGGCCCATTCTGGGGGCACTGGGCAATTGGCGAGTTTGCCCCCTAACACCGCTGAGGAAGAACTCTGCTACCTGTCAACAGAAAAATCATCCGCCAGGAGGAAAAATGTTTCTTGATGGCGGAGTACAAGAAAGCCTTACCTGGGAATTAGAATTTCTTGTACTCCGCCATGGGGAAACTTTTTTCCCTCTGGTGGATGACTTTTCAGTTGATAGGTAGCAGAGTTACATGAAGGGGAATTGCTTTTCCTTGACCTCTAGTTTCTATTGTGGCAAATTTAATTTTTTTTCTTATTTTTATACTGCTAACTTTTTTTTGGTAGGTTCCGCTGGACCATTTGGACTACGTCGTAGATTCATTGGACTACTACGATGATCTAATTTTTAAAAAATAAATAAATAAATGGTGAAAGAGGGTTGCATGGGGGATTTTTGATTTCAATAAAAAAAAATTCTTATCAGTTTTTTTTTTTTTAATACTTTATTATGGCCTTAGTAATAGCTGCTGTCTGATTGACAGCATTCAATTACTAAGGCTGGGGCTTCGCATTAGCCAGTAAGAAGGCTATCACTAACCCCTATTATTACCCCGGTTCCCACTGCCGCCAGGGATACCGGGAAGAGCCGAGTACGATCCAGTACACAACCATGTGAAACGACGGTTAGGAAGCAGGGCGGCCGCAGGCTAGCACTATCAGGGTGGGAAGGGCCAAAAACCGTGGCCCTTCCCACCCTGGTAATGCTAAGCTGCTGCTGCTTTATTGTATCTGGCTATTTATGCAAAATAGAGGGGAACCCCACATAATTTTTAAAAAATTAATAATTGAATAAAAAGATCCCCTCCATTTTTCATAACCACCCAGATACAATAAAGCAGCAGCAGCCTAGCATTACCAGGGTGGGAAGGGCCACGGTTTTTGGCCCTTCCCTGCCTTATCGTACCACCCTGCAGCCACCCCAGTACTCTCCCTTCACTTCAGATGGTCGGGTACTGGATCGTACCCGGCTCTTCCCGGTACTCCTGGTGGCAGTGAGTATCGGGCTTATAATAGGGGGTTAATACTAGCCTTTTTACTGGCTAACACTCAGACCGCCCCTTGTAGAATCCCCTGCCCTTCAGCCGAAATACGTCCGTCAATTACGGACGTAATTAGTGTGTGTGCACATACCCTTAGATCTATCATCAATGTGGCTACAGCTAACAGTTTGTTGACTCCGCCCACTTGTGCTGGCCCCACTCGCAACATGGAGCCACTTTTTTTCAGGGCCACTTTAAGCTCCCAATCTGCCCCGGGTTAACCGGTACGGTGAATGCCGTAAAAAATAAAATTAAAAACAATGCTAGGATTGCTGTTTTCTGTTTATTCTGTCTTCCAAAAAATGCAATAAAAAGCGATCAAAAAGTTATATGTAACCAAAAAAGGTACGAATAAAGACAAGTTTTCCCTCAAATAGTAAGACCTCATACAGCTACATCGGCATAAAAATAAAATTTTTATAGCTCTTAGAATATGCCACACAAAAACAGCTACTTAAAAAAAAAAAAATATGTATTGTTCAAAAGCAGTAAAACATAAAAAAGCTATTAAAATTTGGTATCTCAATAATCCTAACGACCCACAAAATAAAGCTAATAAATTATGTGTAACATGCGGTGAACGGCGTATATTTAAGACGCAAAAAAATGGTGGAGTTGCATGTTTTTTTCAGTTGCCCAACCCCCCCCCTCGCTATGTCTACAACAAAAATAAGAAAAGATATGGCTTTTAGGGTAAGGCCACATGGAGTGGCCCTGACACGTTCGCTATGCGGCTAACAACCGCGCCTGCACCATGTTCAGTGCGGCTGTCAAACAGCCTGTTAGTGGCCGCCCGTTAATGTGGGTAAACTGTCCCTTTATCTGCAAAATCATGCGGCCATGAATTAATACACCCTTTATGGGCGCACGATTTTGCAGGTTACAACAAGTTACCCCCTATTCATTCTCTAGGTCAGTGCCGGAAAAAGCTGAACACTGCACTCTGCTATCTCCGGCGCTCCGCTCCCATAGAGAATGAATGGAGCGGCAGTGCGCATGAGCATGTAACCAGCCGCGCCTACATAGTGAAAGGTGCGGTTATTGGCCGCGTTGCAACCGTGTCAGGGCCGCTCCGTGTGGCCTTACCCTTAAAATAAGACGAAAACAATTACTTGGTCATTAACCCCTTCAGGACCCAGCCTGTTTTGGCCTTCAGGATCCAGCCGATTTTTTCAAATCTGACGTGTTACTTTATGTGGTAATAACGTTGGAATGCTTTTTCCTATCCAAGCGATTCTGAGATTGTTTTCTCGTGACATGTTTTACTTTGTTAGTGAAAAAATTTTGTCGATAATTTTGGTATTTATTTCTGAAAAACACCACAATTTAGAAAAAATTTGCAAAAATTAGCATTTTTCTAAATTTAAATGTATCTGCTTGTAAAACAGATAGTAATACGACACAAAATAGTTACTAGTTAACATTTCCCATATGTCTACTTTATGTTTCCATCGTTTTTTGAACGTCCTTTTATTTTTCTAGGACGTTACAAGGCTTAGAACTTTAGCAGCAATATCTCATATTTTAAAGAAAATTTCAAAAAGCTATTTTTTCAGGGACCAGTTCAGTTCTGAGGTGGCTTTGAGGGCATTATATATTAGAAAATCCCCATAAGTCACCCCATTTTGAAAACTGCACCCCTCAAGGTATTCGAATCAGCATTCACAAAGTGTTTTAACCCTTTAGGCATTTCACAGGAATTAAAGCAAAGTAGAGGTGAAATTTACAAAAAAAATATTTTTTTCCGAAATTCGTTTCTAATACATTTTATTTTGTAACACACAAGGTTTTACCAGAGAAATGCAACTCAATATTTATTGCCCAGATTCTGCAGTTTTTAGAAATATCCAGTGGATTTTGGGCCTCCTTTTTTTTAGAATATATTTTAGGCACCTTGTCAGGTTTGAAGAGGTCTTGTGGTGCCAAAACAGTGGAAACACCCCAAAAGTTACCCCATTTTGGAAACTACACCCCTCAAGGAATTTATCTAGGTGTATAGTTAGTATTTTGACCGCACAGGTTTTTCGCTAAATTTATTAGAATTAGTCTGTAAAAATGAAAATCTACTTTTTTCTGAAAAAACATAGAAATTTTTAATATTTACAAGAAATAATAAAGAAAATGCACCCCAACATATGTAAAGCAATGTCTCCTGATTACAGCAATATCCCATATGTGGTAATAAACTGCTGATTGGACCCACAGCAGGGCTCAGAAGGGAAGGAGTGCCATTTGGATTTTGGAGCATAGATTTTGCTGGATTGTTTTTCCGTGCCATGCCGCCTTTGCAACACCCTGGAGGGACGTAAACAGTGGAAGCCCCCCAAGTTACCCCATTTTGGAAACACCCCTCAAGGAATTTTTCTAGGGGTATAGTGAGCATTTAGACTCCACGGGTCTTTTGCAGAATTTATTAGAATTAGGCGGAGAAAATTAATATCACAATTTTTTTCCACTAAAATGTTCAATTTTCTCATTTTCACAAGGGATAAGGAGAAATAAACAACCAATTTTTGTAAAGCTATTTCTCCCGGGTACGGAAATACCCCACATGTGGTCATACATTTTTTTCATTAGAAATGAATTAACCCTTTCAGGACTGATCCATTTTTTGCTTTCTTATTTTCGTTTTTCACTACCCGCCTTCCAAGAGCCATAACTTTTTTCCTTTTCCGTCACTAGAGTGATGTGAGGGCTTATTTCTTGCGGGAGGAATTGTAGTTTCTATTGATACCATTTAAAGTGCCATAAAATGTACTGGGAAACTGAAAAAAAATAGGAAATTATAGTAATATAGGAAAAAAATCTGATTCCATTTTTGGGGATTTTAGTTTTTAAAGCTTTTGCCGTGCGGTAAAAACGAAAACAAAAGCGATTTTGACGGTTTAACTTATTTACGTTTTTTACGGTGTTCACCGTGCGAGTTAAATAATGGTACATTGTTATAGTTTGGCCTTTTACGGACGTAGGGATATCAATTCTGTTTATTTTTTTACATTACTTTTGAAGAAAAATGGAAAAAGGTTTTTGTTTTTTTAACTTGAAACTTTTTTCTGTCTCACTACTAATAACTTTAATTCTTCTACACATTTTATTAGTCCCCTTAGAGGACTTGAACCAGCGATCATTGGATCGCGGGTACAATATGCTGCGATACTAATGTATTGCAGTATATTGTTATTTTTACAGACTCCTGTAACCGCACGATCGCTGTTCCTGTCCGTTAGTCCTGGGTGTCAGATGTAATACACAGCCGACACCCGCAGCGTATGGAGCGGGCTCAGCACGTGAGCCGGCTCCATACATCACCCCCGCACCATGACGTGCTATTAAGTCATAGTGCTCAAAGGGCTTAATGCACAGCGGATGGTGTGAATATTGCAATTTTCCACTGATATGCCATTTTAGTGCATAATATGTTGTGCCCAGTTTGTGCCCCTGAAGACAAATACCTCAAAGCGTTAAGCGGGTTCTCCCGGCTATGGCGATGCCATATATGTGGGCACAAACTGCTGTTTAGGCACGCTGCAGGGCTCAGAAGGGAAGGACGCCATTTTGCTTTTGGAGCGCATATTTTGCTTGGTAGTTTTTCTGTTTTGGGTTTCGCTGGTATTTCACTTTATAATGTGGGGGCATATGTAATCTGTGCGGTGTACATCAGGGTATATAATAAGAGGGTATCATAATGCGGTAAATAAATAATTATTCATAGATATGTGGCCGGTGTCGCACTGATAAATGTTGTCGGATGTTAACCGCTTTTAGAAAACACTGCACATTTTGCATCGCCATATTCCTGGGAGCCAGAACTTCTTTATTTTTTCACCACTGGAGCTGCGTGAGGGCTTATTTGTTGCGGGACAATCTGTACTTTTCATTGGTACCATTTTGGGATACATGCGATTTTTTTGATCACTTTTTATTACATTTTTTTGCAAGCCGGGTGACCAAAAACAAGCAATTCTGACAATGTTTTTTCGTTTATTTTTTGCGGCGTTCACCGTGCACTATAAATGACCATTATATTTTATTCTGCGGGTCGGTACGATTACGGTGCTACCATATGTATATAGGTTTTTTTTTGCTTTGCCGCGTTTGCGCAATAAAATCACTTTTTTATAACATTTATTTTCTGTCACCATATTCTGAGAGCCGTAACTTTTTTATTTTTCAGTCAAAAAAGCTGTGTAAGAGCTTGTTTTCTGCGGGACGGGTTGTAGTTTAACTCGGTATTATTTTCGGGTACATGCGACTTTTTGATCACTTTTTATTCTCTATTTTGGGAGTGGTGGTGACCAAAAAATAGCGATTCTGGTGTAGTTTTTTATTGATTTTTTTTCACGGTGTTCACCATGCGGGAAAAATAACATTATAGTTTTATAGTTGGGGTCGTTACGAACGCGGTGATACCAGATATGTGTACTTTTTTTAACGTGTTCATTTTTTTTCCTATAATGAAAAACTTATTATAGGAAAAAAAAGCAGTGTTTGTTTATAGAACTTTTATTTTGACACTTTTTTGTAAAACATTTTTATTACTTTTTTTTACTTTTTTCACTTGTCCCACTAGGGGACACTTAGACTTGCAGCTCTGATCGCTGCTGGAATACATTACACTACACACCTAGTGTAATGCATTCCAACTGTCATTTTGACGTGACGGTCACACTGACAGGAAGCCTCGGAGGACCGGCGGAGGCTGCTCCTCCTAGGCTTCCGTAAATGGCAACCCGGAGGTCATTGTCTGACCTCCGATCGCCACGACAAGCATCGGTAGCCCCCACGATCACTTTGACCCCCAGACGAAGGCTTCCGGGCCGAAACGCACGTCGGGGTGGACGCCAGACATCTGTACTTTGAGATGGGTAAGTGACACTCTTACACGTGCAACAGTTATTTTTTCACTTGCGATGTGGATACCCTTTCTTGTAATGCACTGTAACCACATATGGGCTGTTGTCCCAGATATATCATGCAGTGAAACTACATAGCGAACGCATCGTTGTTGCATTCTGTACTCAGCACTTGGGATTGATATATAGTGTGCTTCTTACACACCATTTTTTCAAATATGCATTTGTATTAGACCAGGTGTGTGTAGTCTGTCCATACAGTGCCGCTCTGTAATGTATATTCTGGCTGTCCATTTTTTCTTGTGGCATCATCTCTATGTTTTTATATGTTTGTTTATTTTAATTGATCTAATAAACTTTCATTGTTTTAATTAACTTTTCGTGTGTCAGACTCCAATTTATAGGTTTTGTAACCCGGAGGTCATTGTCTGACCTCCGATTGCCACGACAAGCATCGGTAGCCCCCACGATCACTTTGTGGGGGCTGCCGATGTGCTTCAAACCACTTAAATGCGGCGACGGCAATCCGTCGCCGCATTTATGGGGTTAATTGCCTAAATCAGCGGCGATGGTCCGCTGACCGGCAAGGCTGGAGTGTCAGCTGTCGGGGACAGCTGACCTCCCGGTTCCCGGATACTGTCCGTTAGGACAGTGTGCGCCAGGAACTACTCCGCAATAGTACGTCTGGATGCGGGAACTAACCCCTCTGCAGGATGTACTATTGCGGAGCAGCGCGTGAAGAGGTTAAGGCCAAATTGTATAACTCCTTGCATTTAGGCCTTCTTCACATGTATGTTTTGTATTTATTAATTTTTTTGTCTTTATTTAAAAAAAAAAAAAAAAAAAAAAAAAAAAAGGACCATAAAACTATTCCAGAAACTAAAAAACAGGTCATAGAAAAAAAACTCCCCATACCCATTATTGACACGGCCAATTTAAATTTTTTTATTTTCTTTTTTTGCTCCTGCATTACATAAGCCATAACTTTTTTTTTTTCGTCGACATAGCTGTCTGAGGGCTTGTTTTTTGCAGGACAAGTTGTAGTTTTTCATGGCACCATTTAATCTACCAAATAAAGTACTGGGCCAAAAATTTTTGGGTTTCGTTTTTACGCCGTTCATTGTGCGGTAAATGCTGTCTACGGTTCAATGCAATTACGGATGATACCAAATTCATTTTTTTTGTTTTACCATTTTTATGGAAGAAAAAAATGCTGTATTGTGTTGCCTTCTTCTGAGAGCCATAACTTTGTTTCTGTCAATTTTAACAAAGTGATGGCTAATTTTTTTTGCGGGACAAGCTGTAGTTTTTATTGCTACCATTTTGGGGGACTTTTTGATCACTTTTTATTTTATTTATACTTTTTTCTTTGGGAGAGCTAAGCTGACCAAAAAACAGCAATATGGGCATTTTTTTTTTTTTTTTACAGCATTCACCTAGGGGGTTAGATAATTATATATTGTAATAGTTCAGACTTTTACGAACGTGGCGATACCTTTGTTTTTTGTTAACTTGTAATTTTTTTTTTTTTTGTGGTACAGTAAAAAGAAACTTCACTGCTTTTAATGTGTACAAAGATGGCAGACCTGGGAACCTTCATTAGGCCCCCAGGCTGCCATGATGACCATCATCACCCCACAATTGCATCACGGGGGGGACTCATAGTCTGATAGCATGTCGGAGGGCTGCCCTCTCATTCTAACGCTTTTAGATGCCTTGGTCGTAATTGACTGCGGAATCTAAGGGGACAAACGCCCATTGCAGTGAGGTGTCTGCTGTATTACACAACCAACACCCTCTAAGTATGGAGCACAGTCAGCCCATGAGCCCGCTCCATACTTCCCCTTAATGGCCGCCACGCACATGTATGTATCATGTCGTTAAGGGGTTAAAGTGGTATTCCCAATATCGACAATTATCCAATTATTTCTGTGGCGTGTGTGTGTTTGTGTATGTATGTATGTATATGTGTGTGTGTGTATAGATAGATCGATATATATATATATATACTGAATTTGTATATAATCTGCTTTTTTTTTCATATTTATCTGTACTCAATATGTTATCCCCTTCCCGCAAAATGATGGGTCCGGTATGTGGCAGCTTCCCGCAATCCGATGTACCAGACCCGTTATGAAGATGAAGCAGACACAGGAGCTGTGCGCGCTTCATCTTCAGCGGGTGACAGCTGTAACATACAGCTGAAATCCCGCTGCAACGGCGGCGATGGAAGTTACCGCTGATCACCGCCGTTTAACCCCTTCAATGTGGCGGTCAATGGAGTCCACTGCATTGAAGTGGTTGATCGTGGGTGGCGATGGTTGCTATGGCAACCAGGAAGCCTAGCAACTGCTTCCTGGCTGCCAGGTATGGAAGCCTGAAGCCTATTAGGTCTTGCTGACTGTCAGATGGAAAATGACAGTTAGGCTGGGTTCACACGAGCACATTAACGTCCGTAATGGACGAACGTATTTCGGCCGGAAGTCCCGGACCGAACTCAGTGCAGGGAGCCAGGCTCCTAGCATCATAATTATGTACGATGCTAGGAGTCCCTGCCTCTCTGCAGGACAACTGTCCCGTACTGTAATCATGTTTTCAGTACGGGACAGTAGTTCCACGGAGAGGCAGGGACTCCTAGCGTCGTACATAACTACGATGCTAGGAGCCCGGCTCCCTGCACTGAGTTCGGTCCGGGACTTCCGGCCGAAATACGTCCGTCCATTACGAACGTTAATGTGCTCGTGTGAACCCAGCCTTACAATACATTGCACTACATAAGTCGTGCAGTGTATTGTACTGGGGATCAGAAGATCAGATATTCAAGTCCCCAGGTAATAAAAACAATAATCGCCCTGTTTCCATGATCAAGTCCTTTTATAAATGAAAAAAAAACTATACATAATAGGTATTGCCGCGTTTGGAACGGCCTGAACGTTAAAAATATCACGTTATTTTTACCGCACGATGAAGGCCGTAAAAAAATTCAATTAGAAACATTGACAGAATTTCTTTCTTTGGTCACCTTACCTTGTCTCAGAAAAAATGTAATAAAAGTGATCAAAAAGTCGTAAGTACCCCAAAGTGGTACTTGCGAAAACTACAGTTTGTCATGCAAAAAACAAGCCTTCCCACAGCGATATCAACTGAAATATAAAAAAAGTTATGGCTGTCAGAAAATGACGACACTAAAACATAATTTTTGTTAGAAAAGAGTATTTTTATTGTGGGAAAGTAGTAAAACGGAAAAAAACAATATAATTTGGTGTCGCTGTAATCGTATCGACCCACAGAAGGAAGTTAACATGTTAACTGCACAGTGAACAAGGTAAAAAAGAAGAAACAAAACAGTGCTAGAATTGCTGTTTTTTTGGTTCCTCGTCTCCTAAAAAATGGAATAAATAGTGATTAAAAAAAATCGCATGGAACCAATAAAAATTACAGCTTATTCCACAAAAAATAAAGCCCTCACACAACTCCGTCAATTGCAAAATAACACGTTATGACTCTCAAAACGCAATGATGCAAAACGATGCTAAATGACGGCCCAGATTAATTTTTTAGATCCAGTAGTTTTTCAGTAAAAACCCAACATCATCATTTGCTAGTCCCCACAGGTGGACCCCGTAGATGCAGCGGACATGAGGAAACTTTAGGGACTTATAGGGCTAGCGAAGAAGTCAAAGATTATGCAATACTGGAGCGCAGATATTTTGTACAATACCCAAAAAATCCGGCCTGTGCATAAGGGATTGGTTCAAAGCGTACTACACCAATCCATGGATTATACATTTTGTTATTCATTCACCCCATTATTACATCATCCTATTATGCCCTGTTGTACTCCACCCAGCTTACATATACCCTGATGTACTCCACCGAGCTTACATATCCCCTGATGTACCCTGCCCAGCTTACATATGCCCCCACACTATAAACTGAAATACCAGTAAAAGCCCAAACAAAAGAACTACCAATCAAAATCTGCGCTCCAAATGCCAAATGGCGGTTCTTCTGAGCCTGACAGTTTGCCCAAACAGCTGTTTATGACCACATATGGGGTATTACTGTACTTTGGAGAACCCGCTTAACAATTTATGGGGTGTGCGTCTCCAGTGGCACAAGCTGGGCACAACATATTGGTCACAGATGTCAAATGGCAATTTTCAATCTGCAACATTCACTGCGCACTAATTTCTGAAAAACACTTGCGGGGTCATAATGCTCACAATACATCTAGGTAAATTTCTTTAGGGATGTAGTTTCCAAAATGGGGTAATTTTTTGAGGCTTTCCACTGTACTGGTACCTTAGCTCAATGCAACATGGTGTCCGAAAACTAATTTAGCAAAATCTACACTCCAAAAACTAAATTGCGCTCCTTCCCTTTAGTGCCTTGCTGTGTATCCAAATAGCAGTTTATGACCACATGTGGGATATTGCCGTACTCGGGAGAAATTGCTTTACAAATGTTGGGCGGCTTTTTCTCCTTTATCCCTTGCGAAAATGAAAAAATTAAACTTTTTAGTGGAATAAACGTTGATATAAATTTTTACCGCCTAATTCCAATAAATTCTGCAAAAGAGCTGTGGGGTTTAAATTCTCACTGTACCACTAGATGGATTCCTTAAGCCCTTTGCGCTCAGCGACTTACTATTCCGTTGCGCTAAGTGCATCGTTCGCGCTCAGCAACGGAATAGTACGTCCAGGGGAAAATGCATCGCCATTTTCCCCCGGCGCTTTATCCAGCTGTGATACCTGCTGTTTCCGACAGCAGGCTATAACCGCTCAATACTCCAGGACCAATTGCAGTGGTCCCGCCCCTGCGATCGCTGCTGGTGGTTAGTCAGTGACTACTAACCAATAACAGCGATCGCATTCATCATTCCCTGCCCCAGACGTCACATCCGCACCCGCTCTGAACTTCTCTGTTGGCATTGGAGAGTTGTTCAGAGCGGTTTTGTCTGAGCATTGTCTTAGAAAAACTTGAAAAAGTTACTTTTTGTACTTCCCACTTGCTCCATCTACTTCGCACACCTGTCCTCCTCCTGTGTTCCCCTTGTCACCCCCCGTTTTTGGTCCGTGATCTCCTATCACTGACCACTACTTAGTCTTCAGGGCCAAATTTTCTTAGTCCCTGTGGATTTTTTTTATATTAGTTTTTTGTATTTTATAAAGAAAAAAAAAATATAAAAATTTATTAAAATTAAAAAAAAGTTAGTTTAGAAAGTTATCATCTAGCTAGTTTAGTATTAGGGTTAGTTAGTGTCAGGGAACCGTCAAAAAGCGTAGTGAGGTTTAGTGTCAGGGAATTTAGTGTCAGGAATCCATCACCATAGTCAGGTTCAGCGTCCGGAATCCGTCACCGTAGTCAGGTTTAGCATTAGGGATCGATCATTGTAGTTAGGTTTAGCGTAAAATCGGTTGTTAGCGCCAAGAAAGCTCGGAATAATCTAGATAGGTTTAGTGTCAGGCACCCGCCACCGTAGTTAGGTTTAGCGTCAGGAAAGCTATAAAGAATAATCTAGTTAGGTTTACTGTCAGGGAATCGTCGCCGTAGATAGGTTTAGGGTATGTTCACACGAGGGCGTCCGTTACGGCTGAAATTACGGGGATGTTTCAGCCTGAAAACATCCCCGTAATTTCAGCCGTACCGGCATGTGCAGGCGCTTGAACGCCGCGTCAATTACGGCCGTAATTAGTGCTGCTATTCATTGGAGTCAATGAATAACGGCTCCAATTACGGCCAAAGAAGTGACAGGTCACTTCTTTGACGCGGGCGTCTACTTACGCGCCGTCATTTGACAGCGGCGCGTAAATATACGCCTCGTGTGAACAGACAAACGTCTGCCCATTGCTTTCAATGGGCAGATGTTTGTCAGCGCTATTGAGGCGCTATTTTCAGACGTAATTCGGGGCAAAAACGCCCGAATTACGTCCGTAAATAGGCCGTGTGAACATACCCTTAGTGTCAGGGAAGTTCAAATAAAATCTAGATAGGTTTAGTGTTAGGAACCCTTGACCTAGTTAGGTTTAGTGTCAGAAAAGCTATAAAGAATAATCTAGTTAGGTTTACTGTCAGGGAATCGTCGCCGTAGATAGGTCTAGTGTCGGGGAAGTTCAAATAAAATCTAGATAGCTTTAGTGTTAGGAACCCTTGACCTAGTTAGGTTTAGTGTCAGGGAAGTCCACTAGTTCTATAAAAAAATAAAATATATATATATATATATGTTTAGATATTTAGTTATCTGCAGCATCTCAGATAGTATTAGGGGTTTCTTAGTGTCAGGGAATCATTCCATAAAAAAAAAAAGCATTCTATTGCTTCTACTAGTAGTAATAAGTGCTGTGGAGGAGAATACGTTTTGCTGTATACATAATACACGTGTATAAGCACACAATTTACACGTGAAACATATAAATAATAAAATATGTCCCAAAGGTCATTTTCTCTGGAAGAGGCCTATGCGTTTCTTGCCTCTGACATGGACTTGTCAGATGGTGAGACTCTCTTTTATTTATCAACCTCCTCATCCAGTGATGAAGAGGAGGGACCCCCTAGGAGATGCCCCACGACCTCCACCACAGTTGAAACCTTCGAGCGAAGTGATCCCATTTGGACCACCACACCAGACAATTACGACCCCCAAATCACCAAGTACACAGGCACCCCAGGGATAAAATTTAATACGGAAGGGCTCCGTGAGATGGACTTTTTCAAGTTCTTTTTCACTGATTAATTTTATAGAGCTTATGGTGTCCCAGACAAATTTATATGCCCAACAGTATATTACTAAGAACCCCACATCATTTTATGCCCAATCCCATAGGTGGAATCCTGTAGATGCAGCAGTGTTGGGCAAGTTCTGGGGACTGCTCTTGAACATGGGGCTTATGAAAAAGCCGTCCATTAGGGCCTACTGGAGTACAGACCTGTTATACCACACCCCGATATACTGCATGGCCATGTCCAGGATGCGTTCTAAAGCAATACTTCGCTTCTTACATTATGCTGATAATGAGCAGTGGCCACCCCGAGATGACCCCAGTTTTGACCATTTGTATAAACTGAGACCCATATTAGACCATTTCAGTGCCCGGTTTGCCCAAGCATACACACCCGAGAAGTGTATTTCTATTGACGATCCTTGGTACATTTTAAAGGGAGGCTTCAATTCCGCCAGTACCTGCCGAGCAAGAGGGCAAGGTATGGCGTGAAAATGTATAAGCTGTGCGAGAGTGCATCAGGGTATACGTACAAATTTAGAATATATGAAGGGAGGGACTGCAGTATTCAGCCCCCAGAATGCCCCCACCCCCCTTACTGGGTATTAACACAAAAATTGTATGGGATTTGGTGCACCCACTGCTGGACCAGGGTTACCACCTCTACCTGGATAATTTTTATACCAGCGTCCAACTCTTCAAGTGCTTCGCTTCAAGAAGTACTGTGGCATGCGGCACTGCTAGAAAAAACCTGAGAGACCTCCCTAAGACTCTGCTTGGGCAAACACTCAGAAGGGGTGAGAGCAGGGCACAAACTAGCAGCAACATATTGTGTGTCAAGTACAAACCAAGAGAGATGTCCTTGTATTGACAACAACACATGGCCACACCGTGCTCATCATACAGATGGCATTGTACAAAGCGTACGTGCTACGTCGATGTGCAGGCCAGAAGGGGAACTTTCCTGGAATTTCAAGAGGTGGCTATCAAAAATCGAATCTTTAGGGACCAGGAAGGGGGGGCACCCAGTACTTCTGGAAGCGAGACTGCACGCATCGTACCAGGGCAACACTTTCCAGGAGAAGTTCCCCAAACTGGCAAGAAGGGAAAAAGTCAAAAGAGGTGCAGAGTTTGCTCAAAGAGGGGGATAAGGAAGGACACAATATACCAATGCGCACTTGTCCCGAAAAACCAGGGCTCTGTATGAAAGATTGTTTAAGAATTTATCATACATCCCTTGAATTTTAATTTACCCTGATGCACTCCGCACAGCTTATCCCCCTCACCTTTCCCTTCTGAGCCCTGCCATGTGCCCGGGCAGCAGATAACGGTCACATGTAGGGTATTGCCGTACCCGGGATAACCCACATTACCGTTTATGGGGTGTATATCTCCGGTGGCACATGCTGGGCACAATATATCGGACACTGACATGGCATATATATATATAGTAAATTGCAAATCTCACTCTGCACCATCTGCTGCGCATTATCTTTTACACAGTACCTGTGGGGTCAAAATGCTCTCTACACCTCTAGATGAATGTCTTAAGGGGTGTCATTTTTAAAATGGGATCACTTCTAGTGGGTTTTCATGGCTTTCATACGTGTGAGGCTCTGCAAATGCGACATGGCACCTGAAAACCAATCCAGCAAAATCTGGACTCCAACGAACACATAGCGCTCCTTTCTTTCTGAGCCCTCCCATGGGCCCAAACGGCAGTTTATCACCATAAATGGGGTATTGCCACAATCAGGACAAATTGGGCAACAAAATGGGGTATTTTTTATTCCCTGTGAAAATAAGAAATTTTGAGCCAAAACTACATCTTATTGGAAAGAATTAAATTTTTTTCATTCACAGCCCAATTCAAATTTTGTGGAAAAAACTGCGGGGTTTAAATGGTCACAATGAATTCCTTGAGGGGTGTACTTTCCAAAATGGGGTCACTTTTGGGGGTTTCCTACTTTTTTGGCACCTCAAAAAGAGGCCCCAAAATGCACTAGATGCTTCTTTGCTTCTGGGGCTTGTGTTTTAGTCCACGAGCACACTAGAGCCACATGTGGGACATTTCTAAAAACGGCAGAATCTGGACAAAACATATTTAGGAGTATTTCTCTGGTAAAACCTTCTGTGTTACAGAAAAAAATAGAATAAAATTGAAATTTAGCAAGAAAAATGAAATTTGCAAATTTCACCTCCACTGTGCTTTAATTCCTGTGAAATGCCTAAAGGGTTAAAAAAAACTTTCTAAATGCTGTTTTGAATACTTTAAGGGGTCTAGTTTTTAAAATGTTGTGTTTTATGGGGTTTTCTAATACATAGGCCCCTCAAAGCCACTTTAGAACTGAACAGATACCTTAAAAAAAGGCTTTTGAAATTTTCTTAAAAATATGAGAAATTGCTTATGTTCTAAGCCTTGTAACTTCCAAGAAAAATAAAAGAATGTTCAAAGAACGATGCCAATCTAAAGTAGACTTATGGGAAATTTGAACTAGTAACTATTTTGGGTGGTATAACCATCTGTTTTACAAGCAGATGCATTTAAATTCAGAAAAATGCTGTTTTTTCAGAATTTTCTCTACATTTTGCAATTTTTCACAAAAGACTGAATGTAAGGACCAAATTTTAACACTAACATAAAGCCCAAACTAGGCTGCGTCCTTATCCCCTTCCCGACATCCGCCGTATATATACGGCGCTTTCGGGAAGGTGTTCCCGCAAACCGCAATACAGTTACGTCGCAGTGATGGTGCGGGCTCAGAAGCAGAGCCGGCACCATCACCGCGGGGTGACAGCTGTATTATACAGCTGGCACCCTCCTGTAACTGCCAGGACCGGAGCTATTCTCCGATCCGGCTGATTAACCCCTGAACGTCATGTGTACTCTTTTCTGTGAGATTCCAGCAACGGATACGAAATCTCGCGAGATTACGAGGTAAACGAGATTTCGTATCCGTTGCTGTAAATCTCACAGAAAAGATTCAGACGTGTCAGGATTCTGAGTACACATGACGTCCAGGCTGGATGGTCATGTGTATTCATTATCAGGACACTGTAGTAATGTTAGGGCTTGTGTATGTAGCTGCACATAGTGATATAACTATATCGCTAGTGCAGTGTAAATGAATGGAGAGGAGTGCATGATGCTGATTGGTCAGCGTCATGCATTCCTCTGTACAACGCCCACTTGGTCGAAAGTAAAAGTACGCCCACTTGGGCATTAAGAAAGCTCATTAGCATAAACCAAAATCGCTCCTAACGTTGTGAAAAAAGATCGTTTTTTTAAATAAAAAGCATTACTGTCACCTACATTACAGCGCCCATCTCCTTATGTAGGAGACAGGGCACTTATAATGTGGTGACAGAGCCTCTTTAACAATTTATGGGGTAAGATTCTCCAGGGGCACAACATATCGTTCGGTGAAGAGGCAGATCAGTGGAAAAATTGCAAATTTTCACTTTGCACCATCCACTGCGTATTAATTTCTGAAAAACACCTGTGGAGTCTAAATTCTCACTACATCCCTTGATAAATGCCTTTAGGGGTGTAGTTTCTAAAACGGGGTCATTTTTGTTTGGTACATCAGGGGTTTTGCAAATGCAACATGCTGTCCGCAAACCATTCTAGCAAAATCTATGCTCCAAAAGATAAATACCGCTCCTTTTCTTCTGAATGCTCCCATATATGTAAATAGCCGATTATAACCACATATCTGGTGTTACCGTACTCGGGAGAAATTGCTTTACAAATGTTGGGGTGCTTTTTCTTCTCTATTCCTTGTAAAAATGAAAAATGTTGATCTAAAACTACATCTTATTGGAAAAAAATATATATTTTCATGGCTTAATTATAATTAATTCAGCAAAAAACCTTTGGGATAAAATTTTCACTATACCCCTAGATGATTCCTCAGGGGGTGCAGTTTCCCAAATGGAGTCACTTTTGGTGTGTTTCCACTGTACTAGTACTACAGAGGCTCAGCAAATGTGACATGGCGCCCAGAAACCATTCCAAAATCCAAATGGTGCTCCTTCCATTCTGAGCCCTACCGTGTGTCCAAACAGATATTTCTGACCACATGTGAGGTATTGTTTTACTCGGGAGAAATTGCTTTACAATTGTTGCAGTGCTTTTTCTCCTTCAGTCCTTGTGGAAATGAAAAAAAATTAGCTAAACCTACATTTTCCTTGAAAAAATGTAGATTTTCATTTTTACGGCCTACTTACAATAAGTTCTGTAAAACACCTGTAGGGTCAAAATGCTCAATATACCCCTAGATAATTTCCTCAAGGGGTGTAGTTTCCAAAATGGGGTCACTTGTTGGGGGTTTCCACTGTTTTGTCCCCTCAGGGGCTTTGCAAATGCGACATGGTCACCGCAAACCATTCCTGCTAAATTTGAGTTCCAAAAGCCAAATGGCACTCTTTCCCTTCTCAGCCTCGCCGTGCGTCCAAAAAGCCGTTTATTACCACATGTGGGGTACTATTTTACTCGGGAGAAATTTCTTTACAAATTTTATGGTACTTTTTCTCCTTCAGTCCTTGTGGAAATGAAAAAAAATTAGCTAAACCTACGTTTTATTTGAAAAAATGTAGATTTTCATTTTCACAGCCTACTTCCAAAAATTTCTGCAAAACACCTGTGCGGTCAAAATGTTCACAATACCCCTAGATAATTTCCTCAAGGGGTATAGTTTTTCCAAAATGGGGTCACTTGTTTGGGGTTTCCAGTGTCTTGTCCCCTCAGGGTCTTTGTAAATGCAACATGGCCACCGCAAACCATTCCTGCTAAATTTGAGCTCCAAGAGCCAAATGGCCCTCTTTCCCTTCTCAGTTTCGCCGTGTGTCCAAATAGCCGTTCATGACCACATGTGGGGTATTGTTTTATTCAGGAGAAATTGCTCTACAAATGTTGTGGTGGGTTTTTCTACTTTAGTTCTTTTTTAAATGAAAAAAAAAATTAGCTAAACCTACATTTTATTTGAAGAAAAATTTTTGCAAAAAAAGTGGCAGGTCAAAATGCTTGCTACACCCCTAAATAAATTCCTCTAGGGGTGTAGTTTCCCAAATGGGGTCACATTTGGGGGGTTTCCACTGTTTTAGTACCACAAGTCCTCTTCAAAGCTGACATGGTACCTAAAATATATTCTAATAAAAAGGAGGCCCAAAATCCAGTAGGTGCTACTTTGCTTCGGAGGCCGGTGCTTCAGTCCAGTAGCACTCTAGTGCCACATGTGGGATATTTCCTAAAACTGTAGAACCTGGGCAATAAATATTGAGTTGCATTTCTCTGGTAAAACCTTCTGTGGTACAAAAAAAATTGATTCAAAGTGAATTTCTGGAAAAAAATAATGAACTTTGTAAATTTCACCTCTACATTGCCTTAATTCCTGCGAAATGTCTAAAGGGTTAAGAAACTTTCTAAATGCTGTTTTGAATACTTTGAGGGGTACAGTTTTTAAAATGGGGTGACTTATTGGGGGTTTCTAATATCGAAGGACCTCAAAGCCACTTCGGAACTGAACTGGCCCCTGTAAAAATAGCCTTTTGAAATTTTCTTGAAAATGTGAGAAATTGCTGTTAAAGTTCTAAGCCTTATAAAGTCCTAGAAAAATAAAAGGATGTTCAAAAAATGATGCCAAACTAAAGTAGACATATGGGGATGTTAATTGTCAACATATTTGTGTGGTATAACATTTAAATTGAGAAAAATGCAAATTTTTGCAATTTTTCGCTAAATTTTGGTGTTTTTCACAATTAAATACTGAATGTATCGGGCAAATTTTGCCAGTAACATAAAGTCCAATGTGTCACAAGAAAACAGAATCGCTTGGATAAGTACAAGCATTTCCGGAGTTATTACCACATAAAGTGAAACATGTCAGATTTGAAAAATGAGCCTCAGTCAGGAAGGTCAAAAGTAGCCAAAGAGGGAAGAGGTTAAGGTGTGTAGTTTCCCAAATGGGGTCACTTTTGGAGGGCTCCTACTGGTTTGGCCCTGCAGGGGCTTTTGAAATGTGATATGGCACCTGAAATAGCTTTTCAAATGTTGGGATGCTTTTTGTCCTTCATTCTTTGTAAAAATTGAAAATGTCCACGTTTTATCTGAAAAAAATTAGCTTTTCAATTTCATGGCTTAATTCCACTAAATTCGGCAAAAAACTGTGGGTTTAAAATGCTCCCTATACCCCTAGATAAATTTCTTCAGGGGTGTAGTTTGCCAAATTGGGTCACTTTTGGGGATTTCCACTGAATTGGTCCCGCAGGGGCTTTGCAAATGTGACATGGTGCAGCAAATCATTCCAGCAAAATTTGAGCTCCAAAAGCCAAATGGTGCTCTTTCCCTTCTAAGCTCTATCGTGGGTCAAAACAGACGTTTATTGCCACATATGGGGTTTTGCTTTGCTCATCAATACCCGATATGTGGCAATATGGGGTGTTTTTGGGGTATTTTTCTCCTGTATTTATTGGGAAAATTGAAAAATCTGAGCTAAAATTAAATTTTATTAGGAAATTCCACTAAAAACGCGAGTTGCTAAAAATCAGGAGTTGTTTTCCTTTAAATACAGCTCAGTATTTTCGGACGGTTTTTAGTAAGCGTATGCACATACCCTAAGCCTTGTAACGTCCTAAAAAAAGAAAAGAATGTTCAAAAAACGATGCAAACATAAAGTAGACGTATGGGATATGTAAAATAGTAACTATATTGTGTGGTATTACTATCTGTTTTACAAGCAGATACGTTTAAATTTAGAAAATGCTAATTTTTCAAAATTTTCTCTACATTTTGGTGTTTTTCACAAATAAATATGGAATTTATCGGCCAAATTTTTTCACTAACAAAGTACAATATGTCACAAGAAAACAATCTCAATTGCTTGGATAGGTAAAAGCATTCCCAAGTTATTACCACATAAAGTGACACATGTCAGATTTGAAAAAATCGGCTTCGTCTTAAGGCCAAAACAGGCTCAGTCCTGAAGGGGTTAAAATACAAGAAATTATCCTTTGCATTTTTTTTCTGACTAGGTGAGCCCTGCTGCTGGTTTGGTCTCTATTTTGAAGAAGCGTAATGGTAATGATGGGGAGAATCACAAGCAGTCAAAGAGAAAAGTGAGATTTCTGGAGACAGAAGATGTTCTTGACCAAGGTTTGTATGCAACTTTATTTATAACTTTTCGTAGCTGTTGGATTGTAGCTGGCACATTGCACACTTAAAAGGGTTGTCCCAGTATTAAATGTGACTGCAATATAATTCAAAATGAAAAAGTAATTAGTGTTGTAAGTTATACCTCATGTTATAAAATTCTGCAGTTGCAAATATTCCCTTAACTTCATTATAATTGCACCTCCTGATCTTCAATCTGTATAGTGCACGTACCCTACTGATCAGAATGAGGGAGGACGCGCATGATCGATCTGTTCCACCCAACTGCCACCAGACAATGGGACTTGCCTTCTCTGCTTGTCAGTAAGGGCCTGTTCACATCATTGTTTGCCTTCCACTAGGGCTTTCCGTTCATCTGTTCCGTGAGAGGAGCCCCTTTTATAGTCCAGGGTGATCATGAGCTAATTAGAGATTATTTTCATGCGCACTAGCCCTTTAATGCCGGGCGCGCGCACGCACCCTACAGGACCCAGTGAAGCCAGGCAGAATTGAATGCTGGCATCTCTTAGGAAGTGACAGTTACTGAGGGGGCACTTTTATTATGTCGAGCATTGAGGGATCATTATTACCATCTAGGGCACTGTGGATTAATATAAATGTAACTACTCAACAGTTAAGCGAGCTGTTGCATATATATATAGTCTTACAATTACAATCGGCCCTTTGAAGGCAACCAGAAGGCTGATGTGGCCCTCGTTGAAAATGAGTTTGACACGTCTGCCTTATGACTATCCGTAATAACCTCTCCCAAGTTACAAATCTTTACATATATGATACGGAACCGGTATCGGTGGAGACTGTTCATGTGGTCCATTTTATATAATATTGTCAATTATGGGAATGATATACCCAGGATAAAGAACTCTAATTTTTGCTTGTACAAACTCCTTCCTGAAAAGCATCCAGATTAAATCTTTAACAGATCTCCTAGCTGGCCACAGATGTAAAGATTTAGGCCTGTAAACACAATGTAAATCCCTATAGTATATTAAGTCTATAGTATATTAAGTCTATGCTTCTGCCTGGGTATTCGGAAATGTTAAAGATTTATTGTTATCCTAAAATGTCGTTCACACTACCAGACATCTGAACATCAATATGTGTTTTATTTCAGAGGAGATCGGCGGGGGGTCCTGCATTCTGTTGATCGTACTTTGCCTTGCAACTGTGATTCTTAGCATTGGTGGGACTGCATTGTACTGCACATTTGCCGACATGGAGTCTTCTGTATGTAAAGATTTTACTGCAAACATGGACTTTTACTACACTCAGGCTGTACAGGGCATGGAGGAGTTAAAACACTGGCTGTTCATTACATAACAGAAAAGAGCCTCCTTTTTTCCCTCACACATGGATTTTATGTACCGATTATAAACTCTATAAACATTTCATTTAAAGATGTAAAAAAAGATGTCTATGCTGTAATATTTGAAATTAATAATAAGAAATTTAAATAACTATAGCCACTGGGGGACACTATTTATGCTTTCACCATGGCAGACGTTTCCCCACAACGACTGGTGTAAAACCACTGAAGATGTACAAGTCACCTACTGTTTTTACAACTTTCATTTTAATATAATGCGTCTGTGTTTTGTCTAGAGTTAAACCCCGCTGGTTTTGTGTGTTTTTTTTTTTTAGGTTCTTTTTGTGTCATTTTAATTTCTGTTTTGCGACAGGTTTCAGTGTTCAGACCACAGAAGAGCAAAGTGTATTTGTCAATCAGCCTTTAGATTATGATGTAAATTTGTAGATTTTCTTTTATTTTAAAGGAAAAATACTAATCTGTTCTCCATCTTCCTGTTAAATAACATTTGTTTTTGTTTTTTCTTCGCTTTGATAATACAAGACATCATGTATGGGTGCTAGATGTCACGTGAGCAATGATCTTTTACCCATGAAATAATTTTTACACAAATTGGATAAATTCGTACAATTAGAATAACCCATTATAAATCATGTCTTCAAGGGTAATATATTTTTCTTTCTGTACGTGTTGGTACTGGCTGGCCCAGTGCATTTTTCATAGTAAAATATATTTATTTTTGTTTGATTAGTTTAATGAGAATTTGCCATTCTGTTTGTGACGTGTTAAGATATGTAATAATGACCTGTTTCCTTGTTAATGTTTATATAGCAAATGAGGTGTCTTGAATTGTTGCATTGCGATTTTTTATTATTTTTATTTTTGAAATTTTCTTTTAGATCAAACCATGTATTATTTGCATTGTTTTGCGCCTACATTTTACATTTTTTAACTACTTCAGGAAAATCTTAATAGACTGAATACATCATTGTAAGCTCTAAGATATATTATTTAGAGAAGAAAAGATATTTAAAATAGAAAATAATATTGCAACAGTAAAGTATGATGGTAAAATTGGCGACACAACATTTTTTTAAGATGCTATATTGTATGGATTAGGCACAAATATCAGGTTGTCACAGCTAGGTCTGTGTTCATCAGTGTCACCCTGTGCTTCCTTTTGTTCTTATTGTTGCCGCATAATTATCTGTGGATAGTTAATTTGCCCTTTCCAAGTTGAATTTAAAAAAATAAAAAATATTTTACATGATTAATCTTGGTCTTTGGTCTAATTTTTTTTTTTAGGGTATCAGATTGGTGTTACTAATTTACAATGATCCTAATTGCTATTTTATATGTGGTATGACAGCCGCATCTACCCCAGTTGTACCGCATATCTCTAATTACCTTGTCAATTCATGAGCAATTCCTCTGCCTACTCTCGAGACGTATATCTGCAGATAACATTTGCACACAATTTTTTTTAACTTGTTTTATTTAAAGAGCATTAAACAATACTGGTGAACCGACAATAGGTTCATGGCGGCTCAACGCTCATTGATGCACGTGGGGAGAGCAGGCTAGCCCATCTGATTCGATCCCACAGAAGAACTAATATAGCAAAACATTGCTCAATAAAGTTAATGTTGGCTATGATATAAATGCAGTGGCGGATTAAGTAGACCATGGGCCCTGGGCTGTTACCCATAGTTGGGCCCCCCTTCTCCACCGCCGCCCTGTAACTATTGTTAACACTTCCTTTTTGTCCAGACATTAACAAATGGGTGTTACTACTCCCCTTGTCAAAAGGCTGTGTCCCCACATACTGACAAGTCTCCAACCATTGCTGACAGTATCGCACCGTGTAGGGACACATTCTCCTGACAAGGGGAATAGTAACACTTATTTGTCTATCAGTCCTGGACTGCACAAAGACTTTGTGAAATACAAGGATTTCCTATAATAAACATGTCAGTAAAGATGACAAATTGTCTATAAATTTAGTGACTCACAGGTGACGACGTAGTTTTTTTCCTCTTCTCCATCCAGTCCAGACTTCATGACGACTTTTCCCGGCCATGACCCATTTCTGCAGAATTTGCCACTCAGATGTCTTTGGCTCCTCACTTTTCCAACATTTCCACACCTATAAACAAAGATAATATTATCATGGTGCCACACACTGTGCCCCTAAATATAATAGCACCAAACACTGCGCCCCTGAATAAAATAGTACAAACACTGTGCCCCTAAATATTATAGCACCATAGACTGTGCCCCTGAATATAATTGTGTCAAACACTGTAGCTAGCACCACACACAGCCCCCTGTAAATAGCGCTACGCAGTCCTCCCCCTCTGTAAATAGCGTCACATAGCCCTCCCCCTCTTGCTACACAGCAATCCCCCTTAGATATAGTGATACACAGCGCTCCCTTCTATATAGTGCTATACAACAATCCCCCCTCTCGTATATAGTGCTACACAGCTCTTGTAATTGCTCAGTATAATGTCCCCCGTAGCTGCCCCCACAGTATATTGCCACCCATAGCTGCCCCCACAGTATAATGCCCTTCATAGCTGCCTCTACACAGTATAATGCCCCCATAGCTGTGACACAGTATAATGCCCCCATAGCCGCGACAGTATAATGCCCCCATAGCCGCGACACAGTATAATGCCCCATAGCTGACACAGTATAATGCCCCATAGCTGACACAGTATAATGCCTCATAGCTGCTACACAGTATAAGGGTATGTTCACACGGCCTATTTACGGACGTAAATCGGGCGTTTTTGCCCCGAATTACGCCCGAAAATAGCGCCTCAATAGCGCTGACAAACATCTGCCCATTGAAAGCAATGGGCAGACGTTTGTCTGTTCACACGAGGCGTATTTTTACGCGCCGCTGTCAAATGACGGCGCGTAAATAGACGCCCGCGTCAAAGAAGTGACCTGTCACTTCTTTGGCCGTAATTGGAGCCGTTATTCATTGACTCCAATGAATAGCAGCGCTAATTACGCCCGTAATTGACACGGCGTTCAAGCGCCTGCACATGCCGATACGGCTGAAATTACGGGGATGTTTTCAGGCTGAAACATCCCCGTAATTTCAGCCGTTACGGACGCCCTCGTGTGAACATACCCTAATGCCCTCATAGCTGACACAGTATAATGCCCCATAGCTGACACAGTATAATGCCCCATAGCTGACACAGTATAATGCCCCATAGCTGACACCGTATAATGCCCCATAGCTGCTACACAGTATAATGCCCTCATAGCTGACACAGTATAATGCCCCATAGATGTGACACAGTATAATGCCCCCATAGCTGACACAGTATAATGCCCCATAGCTGCTACACAGTATAAGGGTATGTTCACACGAGGGCGTCCGTTACGGCTGAAATTACGGGGATGTTTCAGCCTGAAAACATCCCCGTAATTTCAGCCGTAACGGCATGTGCAGGCGCTTGAACGCCGCGTCAATTACGGCCGTAATTAGCGCTGCTATTCATTGGAGTCAATGAATAACGGCTCCAATTACGGCCAAAGAAGTGACAGGTCACTTCTTTGACGCGGGCGTCTATTTGCGCGCCGTCATTTGACAGCAGCGCGTAAATATACGCCTCGTGTGAACAGACAAACGTCTGCCCATTGCTTTCAATGGGCAGATGTTTGTCAGCGCTATTGAGGCGCTATTTTCGGACGTAATTCGGGGCAAAAACGCCCGAATTACGTCCGTAAATAGGCCGTGTGAACATACCCTAATGCCCTCATAGCTGACACAGTATAATGCCCCATAGATGTGACACAGTATAATGCCCCCATAGCTGACACAGTATAATGCCCCCATAGCTGCTACACAGTATAATGCCCTCATAGCTGACACAGTATAATGCCCCATAGATGTGACACAGTATAATGCCCCATAGCTGACACAGTATAATGCCCCATAGCTGACACAGTATAATGCCCCATAGCTGACACAGTATAATGCCCCATAGCTGACACAGTATAATGCCCCATAGCTGACACAGTATAATGCCCCATAGCTGACACAGTATAATGCCCCATAGCTGACACAGTATAATGCCCCATAGAGGTGACACAGTATAATGCCCCATAGCTGACACAGCATAATGCCCCATAGCTGACACAGCATAATGCCCCATAGCTGACACAGCATAATGCCCCATAGCTGACACAGCATAATGCCCCATAGCTGACACAGCATAATGCCCCATAGCTGACACAGCATAATGCCCCATAGCTGACACAGTATAATGCCCCATAGCTGACAGTATAATGCCCCATAGCTGACACAGCATAATGCCCCATAGCTGACACAGCATAATGCCCCATAGCTGACACAGCATAATGCCCCATAGCTGACACAGCATAATGCCCCATAGCTGACACAGCATAATGCCCCATAGCTGACACAGCATAATGCCCCATAGCTGACACAGTATAATGCCCCATAGCTGACACAGTATAATGCCCCATAGCTGACACAGCATAATGCCCCATATGTACGTACCTAATAAATAAAAAAAACATAATTGCTTACCTATCCCGGTTCCCACGACGGTGGGGGATGCGATGCTTCTTCTCCTCTGCACTGTGCTGTGCTGTGAGTGACTCCGTGCAGGCAGGCGCGATGACGTCACTACATCGCACCTGCCTGCACCGAGCCGCTCACGGCAGAGTGAATGCTGGAGCGAGGCTCCAGCATTCAACCCAACTGAATCTGCGTCCTGCAGACGCAGATTCAGTTGGAAGCGAACAGCGCGGCAGCTAGCAGCGCTGCATAGTTTTTTAAGATAGTGTGCGGTTCGGGCTTCGATGGGCCCCCTGGTAGCCTCGGGCCCCGGGCGACCGCCCGAAACGCCCATATTATAATCCGCCATTGTATAAATGTGTCACAGTGCTTCTTCACAGCTTGCTGCTTTTGGGGATGGTAGACACAGATTGGTCAGAGTGCCATGCTGCTGAAAGTGCCTACAATGGGCAAGTGAGCATCAAAACAAGATTCAACAGACCGGGCCACCTTTTTTATTGCTCCATTATCTAGTTTTCTTTTACATGATGTGGATAGCCGAGTGCGTGTGCGTTGTTTACATAAGGAGAAAAAATGGCACCACGATGTTCACTATGTGAGCACTGTTATCCATATGAATGCCAGGTTTCTGTGTAGGTTACTTTGACACCACCTACCTAACCAATGTTGCAGACCAAGTATTCCCCTTCATGGCAATGGTATTCCCTCATGGCAGTGGCTTCTTTCAGCAGGCTCATGCGCGCTGCCACTCTACAAAATTTGTTCAGAAATGATTTGAGGAACATGACAAAGAGTTCAAGGTGTTGACTTGGCCTCCAAGCTCCCCAGATCTCAAGTCGATCGAGCATCTGTTGTTTGTGCTGGAAAAATACGTCCAAACCATGGATACCCCACCTCGCAACTTACAGGTCTTCAAGAATTTGCTGCTGTTGCCTTGGTGCCAGATACCATAGGACACCCTCAGAGGTCTTGAGGAGTCCATGCCTCAATGGGTTAGACATGTTTTCATGGCAAGAGGGGGACAATTTTAGGCAGGTTGCTTAATGTTAAGGGTCAATTTAGATGTATTAAGACATTCTTTATATGACTGTTTTAAGGATGTAAGGACTTTGTCTTTCCTGCTCTGGTATTGTGATAAGATGTCTTTTAGCAATGTGCTTTTATTCTATTTTGGGCTGAAACTGGCTTTAAAGTGATTTTCTGTAAACTATATGTAAATAAATAATGGTAAAAATCTCTCCCCAGAGGGATTAATAAACTTTGTGTGTACCTAGACTATAAAAAAAAAGTCTCTGTGGGTATTTTCCACTTGTTGTTTAGAATCTAGCGTGATGACATGTCATCCATAATGTTGTGTTGCGAGACTGCAGCAGCCAATAGCGAATGTGCCACGTGAGGCACATACCAGAAACCTTGTAAGTCATTGTATAATGTAAAGGAAAGGTCCGAATTTGGGTTAATCTGAGAGGAACCAACACCCTGGACATTTGTAAAATTTTATCACATCCGCCAGAAGCGGTCCTGTTGGACTTTAACAGTAGACAAAGAAGGCATTGACGGTTTATTTTTTGGGGCACTTTGATTACCTTTCCTTTCTCTTGGGATACCCTTCACTTCCAGAAGCCGCCATACATAATGCCCTGAACCTTGCCAACATCAGGAAGTTGTGTGCGGTTGCACCTGGTAGTGAAGAGGACTGCAGGAAGGAACTGTAAGTAAATAAAGGAGTTTGGCCTGAATTCATTATGTGGTATGTACTGGGGTCTGTATTTATATTGGGGTGCAGTCTAGAGGGATCTGAATATATTTTGGGATCTAGTCTATGTACTATACCTCTGATTCACATATGGCAGCACAGTACATCTAGCAGTATTGTTGGCAGGCATAGTCTTGGCAGTAGCATCAGACTGAGGAATTTGTCTTGCTATATAGAGGGTGAGCATCTGCTGGGAAAGTGAGGAGCCACAGAGGTGTGTGCGGAAAACTTGCAAGTAACAAATTGTGGACCAGAGAAGAGATTGTGTCTGTCTAGTTCGAATGGTAAATCAAAGGTAGCGAGAACTTCCAGAATCCGATAAAGCGCTACCTGTGAGTCACTAAATGTCATTGCTTATTCGCCCTCTGACTGCATCGGATCAGTTTTGAATTCACTTGTATTGTCTTCTGCAAGATAATGTGTAGTAGCATTTCAGTTTAAGAAACATCATCTCCTAGCATACCTTTTACTATCACTTCAATTACTTGCAATACGGTGGCATAGATATAAAGGTCAGTTCACACTGAGTTCTTTGACGCGAAAACCGCTTCAGAAAACGCGCCAAAAAATTGCCGAAGATGCCTCCCATTGAATTCAATGGGAGGTGGAGGCGGTTTTTTCCGGCGAACGGAAAAACCGGTTCGCGAGAAAAAGAAGCGACACGCCCTATCTTAGGGCGTTTACGTCTCTGACCTCCCATTGACATCAGTGGGAGGCAGAGAAAGCGTATTTCGCCGTGTTTTTTGCCCGCGGCGCTCCATGGCCATGGGCGAAAAACTATGCGAAAAACGCCACATAAACCTCTGTGTGAACCCAGCCTAAGACGGCCTATAAATACCACAAGCCGCTTTTTATTATGTTTTTTTTTAAGCTCCCTTTACATTTCACACACACAAAAAAAACAGAACCAAAATATTAACATAAAAAACAAGAACCTGAAGCAAAACCAAAACAAGGGTGGTGAATTACAATCAAAACACGAGAATGTTTGGACATCTCTATTGTATAATGAAAAGTTATGCACCTTTATCATATACTTAGGCCTTAGTCACACGAGCGTTTCTCAATGTCTGTTGCGTCCGTGTGGTTTCCGCATGTCATCCATTTTTCTCTTATACAAACACTACTTGGTTTCAATGGGTGAATCTGGTCCGCAAAAACAAACCAGAATAGGGCATGTTGTAAATTTCTCACAAGGTACACACACTTCGTTGAGGAAAAAACTAATGTGTGAATAGCCCCAGTGACACGTATGGGACAGCCCACAGACTAGAAATATATTTTTGTGTGAATTTTAATGATTTAAGTCCACACTATTTTCAAGATCTATTTTCGTTCATTGACCACAGTCATAATTTTCACAGACATCCGTAGAAAACAATCCAGAAAGTTGTGTCAATAGCAGATATCTAGGCACATTGGTTACCTGTCCCTTCAGATTTGTCCAACCCTGACTTTAGGTACATGCATATGTGCAGCTATACTGATATAGCGACAGTCTCTAACTCATTATCTTGCAGGAAGACTGATACCTAATGCCCTAACACAGTGGCGTCCCTATCCAGTGGCTTATGTTGAGTTAATGAAAAGCACGTCACAGTATGCCTCTCTGTGAATTTCATTATGGAATGGCAGTGCATTCATCTGCCTTGATGCTGTAATGATTATAGCAAAGCATTTGTGCACACATAACATGCTGGTCATATAATTTAGTTATTTTTATGCGGCAATATACTATGTCTCATATTGACATATGACCATGGCGTGCCTGTCCCTCATACATGTCGCTGGTACCATTATTAGGTAAGGTGACACTTTAAATCTGAATATTATAAGTAAAATCTTACATTTAAATGATCAAAATAGAGGTCTTATTTTGATCTATCTTTGCACCATTTAATGCCTTTCCCCAGTGTGTGGGACATTGTCATTAGCTCCTGGCACATATTGCAGCTGTACATTTTGGTTAGTAGAGTATAAAGATAATGTGAGTCGACTTTTGTTGAGAAGGGTGGTAGACCGATGGAACGTAGGGAGCCAAATTGTGCAATGTCATCTTCTTCAGGCCATATTCACACAGTGCATATTTGGTGCGGTTTTTGTGTAAATTGCTTGTTTTTCAATAATCCAAAACCAGGAGTATATCCTAAACAGTTGAATGGTATAAATTTGACCTACAGACTTTCTGTCACGGACACAGGGTATGTGGACCCACTAGGCCGCTCCGCCGTAGCGGGGAGGCAGCTGACCAGGTCACAGTCTATGCGAAAGACCATGGCAAACAGTAATGCTTGGGTACCTGAAATAGTCAGGGCGGTGGCTGTGGCTTCAGCACGGATGGAGGCAGGTGGCCCCAGACGTGGCGGGCAGTATCCGATTAAGCGGAAGACACTTGGCGTGACAGAAGACACTTGGCGTGGCAGAAGACACGTGACGTGGCAGAAGACACGTGACGTGGTAGATGACATTCCAACGCTGGTAGGCACAGGAACTAGAACAATACGGAATACAGGAACGGTAACAGGGCACGGGTAACAGCTGGAACGGGAGACACAAAGGGACCATTGCGAGGCAGACTGGGAAAGACTAACAACTCTCAGGCAGGAATTAGAAGGCCAGGGGCCTTCTTATAGACCAGGAAATCGTGGCAGTTGATAGTGATGACGATTTCCTAATTTCGCGCGCTGGCCCTTTAAGGCTGGGCGCGAGCGTGCGCGCGCACCCTATGGGACCCAGCCGAACAGAGCGGAAGTAAACGCTGGCATCTCCTAGGAGGGAGACGGAGACCAGTGCTCACAGATCCATGGCTGCGGGCGTCGGGAGGTGAGTAAACCCGACGGCCCGCGGCCATGGACGCTACAGTATCCCCCCTCTTACACCCCCTCTTCTTGGGGCCAGAGTGAGAGAGGAACTTTTTAATAAGAGCAGGAGCGCTGAGGTTCTCTTCTGGCTCCCAGGACCTCTCCTCAGGACCAAACCCTCTCCAGTCCACCAAATAGAAAGTCCTTCCTCCTACCCTTTTGCAGTCCAGGATCTCCTTTACCTCGAATATATCAGAAGGACCGCTGGGAGCAACTGTGGAACTAGAAGTCTTGCTGTAGCGGTTCAGGACCACTGGTTTCAGGAGGGACACATGGAAGGAGTTAGGGATTCTGAGGGTAGGAGGCAGCCGCAGCTTATAGGAGACAGGGTTAATTTGTTGCAGGATCTCGAAAGGACCAAGGAACCTGGGAGCAAACTTGTATGAAGGCACCCTCAAGCGAATGTTCAGAGAGGACAGCCAGACTTTAGTCCCAGGAAGATACTGAGGGGGCTCTCTTCTCTAGGTATCTGCCTTTCGCTTCATGCGATCTACCGCCAGCAAAATAGAGGACCGGGTCTGTTGCCAGATTTGCAGGAAGTCCCCATATGCAGAGTCAGCAGCGGGTACCTGAGATGAAGTTGATACAGGAAGAGGAACTCTGGGATGTTGACTGTACACGATGTGAAACGGAGTGGAAGTGGTGGCCTCACTTGTGTGGTTGTTGTAAGAAAACTCGGCCCATGGAAGAAGCTGTACCCAGTTATCGTGCTGTGAAGAGATGAAGTGGCGGAGATAATTTTCCATGATCTGGTTGATCCTCTCAACTTGCCCATTGGACTGGGGGTGATAGGCAGAGGAAAAGTCCAAACTCACATCCAGGAGTTTACAGAGGGCTCTCCAGAACTTGGAGGTAAACTGAACCCCTGGTCGGACACAATGTGAAGAGGCAAGCCATGCAAGTGAAAGATGTGCTGAATGAAGAGACTCGCCAGTCGGGGAGCAGAGGGTAGGCCGATCAGCGGGATAAAATGTGCCATCTTAGAGAACCGGTCCACCACCACCCAGATGGTGTTGCATCCTGCTGAGAGAGGAAGGTCTGTGACGAAGTCCATAGCGATGTGCTGCCAGGGGGCACTGGGTACAGGCAGAGGTTGAAGCAGGCCTGCATTAGAGGCACAGACCGTGCAAGCAGAGACAAAGCGTGGGCTACCAAAAGTGACGAGCAATCAGGTCTTGGGTTTTACGGACACTGGCGTGCCCAGCTAGTTTAGAACTGTGTCACCAGCGGAGAATTCTTTTTCTGTCTGCCAACCGAACAAAAGTTCTCCCCGGAGGGATAATTCTAAGCTGCAGAGGATTGGCGGTGACCACGCAGGATGGGTCTATGATCGTCTGAAGGGACTCCACCGTGTCTTCCGTCTCAAATTATCTGGACAGGGCATCGGCCCTCACATTCTTGTCAGCGGGACGGTAGTGGAGCAGAAATTGGAAACGGGTGAAGAACAGTGACCACCTGGCTTGACGAGGATTCAGTCTTTGAGCGGACTGAAGGTAGGTGAGGTTCTTGTGGTCGGTGAAGATCAGGATGGGGTGAGCAGCGCCCTCCAGAAGATGTCTCCACTCCAGGGCCAATTTGATAGCCAGTAGCTCCCGATCTCCAATGGAGTAATTGCGCTCAGCAGAAGAAAACAGTCTTGAATAGTAGCCACATACAACTGCCTTTCCTTTGGAGCTCCTCTGGAACAGAAGTGCGCCTGCACCAACAGAGGAAGCGTCCACTTCTAGAACTGCCGAGATACGTCAGGGTGATGGAGGATTGAAGCTGAAGTGAAGGCTTTCTTGAGGCTAATGAATGCGGACTCTGCCTTTGGAGTCCATACCTTGGCGTTCACACCCTTCTTGGTAAGGGTAGAGATGGGGGCCGTCAGAGAAGAAAAGTTCGGAATAAACTGCCGCTACAAATTGGCGAAACCCAGGAACCGCTGTATGGCCCTTAGGCCTTGAGGACTTGGCCATTCCAGGACAGACTTTAATTTCTCAGGGTCCATCTTAAGGCCTTGATCCGAGATGACATAGCCCAGGAAGGGCAAAGACCTCTTTTCAAAGGTGCATTTCTCTTACTTGGCATACAAGCGATTCTCTCTTAGTCGCAGAAGAACTTGACGAACATGCCTCCGATGGGTCATCAGATCTGGGGAGAAAATTAGAATATCCTCGAGATAAATTACAACACACATATAGAGGAGATCTCGGAAGATATCATTAACGAACTCCTGAAATACTGCGGGAGCGTTACACAGTCCGAAGGGCATCACTAGGTATTCGTAGTGCCCATCGCGGGTGTTAAATGCCGTCTTCCATTCGTCACCCCGGCGAATCCGGATTAGATTATAGGCCCCCCGCAGATCTAGCTTGGAAATTTTTGGGCTCCTCGTATGCGATCAAACAGCTCGGAAATGAGTGGCAATGGGTATTTGTTCTTGACCGTGATCTGATTGAGACCACGGTAGTCAATGCAGGGTCGGAGAGATCCATCTCTCTTTTTAACGAAGAAGAAGCCTGCCCTGGCCGGGGAGGAAGATTTTCGAATAAAACCCCTCTCCAAGTTCTCCTTGATAGAGGCTAACATTGATAAAGTCTCTGGCAAGGAGAGAGGATATACTCGTCCACGGGGAAGAGAAGCATTGGGAACCAGTTCAATGGGACAGTCATAATTCCGATGTGGAGGCAATGTCTCAGCCTCTCTTTTGCAAAAGACATCCGCAAAACTGGCATACTGAGAAGGTAGATCGGAGAGTGACTGAGGCAGAGGGGGCACAACAGGACGGACTTGTGACAGGCACTGGCTATGGCATCTGGAACCCCATTGAAGAACCTCTCCAGAATTCCAGTCGAGTGTCGGGGCGTGTAGACGGAGCCATAGCAGACCCAGCAGGATAGGATTGATAGCCTTAGGTAGTACCAGGAAGGAGATCTGTTCCGAGTGAAGAGCTCCGACCCGTAGTGTCAACGGCTCAGTGATGAGCATGATCGGATCAGGCAACGGTAGACCATTCACAGAGGCAACTGCCAGGGGTCTCTCCAGACGGACTGTGGGTAGTTGAAACCGATCCACTAGATCCTGGTGGATAAAATTAGCAGCCGCTCCAGTCAAGATAGGCGGAGGAAGGATGTGATGTCTGTCCGGTGACGATGGCCACAGGTATCGATAATTTGGAAGAGGTTTTAACGTTTGCAGACGTTCCACCTAGAGTTGCCTCTCCAACCAACCCTAGGTACTGGAGTTTCCCGGTTTCTGTGGGCATTGTCGCACAGAATGACCCTTGAGGCCACAATACATACAAAGTCCAGAGGAGCGTCTGCGCTGCTTCTCCTGTTCAGATAACCGGACTCTGTCTACCTGCATGGGTTCTTCAGGTAGCGCACTAGGAGTGGACAATAGTGGTCTCTGGGCAGAGGGTGCTGGTCTGTGGGCCCGGCTCTCCTGACGAACCTCTTGAGAGCGCTCCCGGATTCTCATATCAACCCGGGTGGCTAACAGGATGAGGGCATGGAAGGTAGAAGGAAGGTCGCGGGCTGCCATTTCGTCCTTGATGTGAGAGGACAGTCCCTGCCAGAAGGTCGCCACCAGTGCCTCATTGTTCCATGCGAGCTCGGCTGCTAGGGTACGGAAGGAGATAGTATACTCCCCTACTGTGGAGCCCTCTTGCTTGAGGGTCAACAGAGTAGCTGCGGCAGAGGATGTTCGACCCGGCTCCTCGAACACGACACGAAAGGACTGCAGGAACAAGGCTAGGTGAGAGGATACAGGTCCTTGTTGCTCCAAGATTGGGTTCGCCAGCGAGGAGGGAGATAATAAATGCCACTTTGGCCTTCTCGGAGGGGAAGAGATGAGGCCGTAGCCTAAAATGCACCGTGCATTGATTGAGAAATCCTCTACATGCTCTGGGGTCACCGTCGTAGCGAGGAGGAAGGGGCAGAGGAACTGAGGATCCGGAACAAACAGAGGGAGCAACAGGCAGTGGCACGGCAACAGTTTCAGGAGGAAGAACCGGGGGTGGAACAGCGAGTAGATCCAGGCGGACCAGGATAGAATTCACCGCCTCAAGGAGTTGATCCTGACGTGTGCGTAGCTCATGCATCTCTGTCTGAATCTTCTGTACTGGGGTCTTGGGCTGGCCAGCGGGTTCCATGGCCTGAGCATACTGTCACGGACACAGGGTATGTGGACCCAGTAGGCCGCTCCGCCGTAGCGGGGAGGCAGCTGACCAGGTCACAGTCTACGCGAAAGACAATGGCAGACAGTAATGCTTGCGTACCGGAAATAGTCCGGGCGGTGGCTGTGGCTTCAGCACGGATGGAGGCGGGTGCGGCAGGTGGCGCCAGACGTGGCAGGCAGTATCCGATGAAGCGGAAGACACTTGACGTGGCAGAAGACACTTGGCGTGGCAAAAGACACTTGACATGGCAGATGACACTCCAACGCTGGTAGGCACAGGAACTAGAACAATACGGAATACAGGAACGGTAACAGGGCACGGGTAACCGCTGGAACGGGAGACCCTAAGTGACCATTGCGAGACAGACTGGGAAAGACTAACAACGCTCAGGCAAGGATTAGAAGGCCAGGGGCCTTCTTATAGACCAGGAAATCGTGGCAGTTGGTAGTGATGACGATTTCCTAATTGCGCGCGCTGGCCCTTTAAGACCGGGCACAAGCGTGCGCGCGCACCCTACGGGGCCAAGCCGAACAGAGCGAAAGTGAACGCTGGCCTCTCCTAGGAGGGAGACGGAGACCAGCGCTCACAGATCCATGGCTGCGGGCGTCGGGAGGTGAGTAAACCCGACGGCACGCGGCCATGGACGCTACACTTTCCCATTGTAAACCGTTATTATTATTAATGATTTATATAGCCCATGATGGTACATGTACAATTGACACGAAGTAGGTCTATGTGTTTGTGTTGATATTGCTAAATGGTAAGGAATTGAAACAGATCATACTAGAATATCCTCTCCGGTACATATACTGTAACACTGAAGTAAAGAGATTTCACACACTGAAAAAGATGCATGTATAGATACAGTAATTAATAGATTTTTTGTTACTGTTACTTAGCGTGAAATCCCTCTCTTGACACATTCGTTGGACACACATAGAAGACCACACGTTTAGCTACTGCCACTAGGAGGCAGACACTATGTGTCAGCTATGTCTTTCTTGGAGCCACTGACCTAAGCCTGTTTTGTACATTAAACAGTAGGAGAAGCAGAAATGGAACTGATAACAATATATATGAAAACCAAACAGAGCCATATGATGACCCAAGAAAAAAACCCTAGAAGGGGGATAAACGTTAAAAAAAGGGTGTGGTCACTGCACCTCCGCATGTAGCACTCTGCGATCGAGAGCGGCATCAGAGGATGTAAATATATACACCCTAAAAAATTTGTGCAAAGAAGATAACGTAGTGGCCTTTCACACCTGCAGAGCAGAAGCGCTGTTTTGAACTACCCACGAGGCGCCCACCGCTCGAGTAGAGTCGATCGTTATCCGAAAGGCTCCTTTCATTTGAGCGGTATGCGGAACCAATTGTTGACCTAATCCAGCGGGCTATGGTGGCCCTGGATCCTACTAGATGCTGGAATCACAAAAAAAAATGTCAATGGCGGAATGAAGAGGTCTGAGCAAGAAAAGTCCGTAAGGCACGAACCAAGTCCAACTTGTGGAGTGACCTCTCCAGAGAATGGGAAGGAGAAGACAAAAAGAAGGGAGTACCATTTTTACTTTAGGCATGAATAATAGAACCGGACCGACTACCACCTTGTCTTGGTGGATCACCATGAATAGAGACTTGCAACACAAAACTGCCAGTTCAGAGACCCGTCTGATGGTGTTGATAACCGCCAGGAAAGCTGCCTTCCAAGAGGTTAAAAAGGCAGAGACCAAAAGGCATCCAGGATTCAGATCCCATGGGGCTGTTGGGTGGTGTAGGGGGCGGAGAATTTGCCACTTCCTGCAAGAAAGTATGGACAGCTGATTTAGCTGTCAAGGGATGCTGGTAAAGTATGGAGAGGGCCGACACCTGACCTTTTATGGAGCTAATGCCTAGCGACTATCCATACCGTCCTGGAGAACGTTAGACACGTTAAGAAGAGGGCTTCCATTCCTTAATTATCATTTGAATGACCTGTTCAGAAAAGCCTCAAGCTTTCATGACGGGCTTAGGCAGCCATGCCATTAAACAAAGCATAGTGGGTTTGAGCTACAAGCGCAGTCCAGTTAAGTCTGGACGCCATGAAATTCACATCCAGAAGGCCCCACCTGGCGCAGATTTCGCTCAACACTTCAAAGCGAAGGACCAAATGTGCTGGGTCGATCCCTTCCTGACTGAGGTAGTATGCCATTCAATTTTTTACTCAGTGAATGTGGACTCCTGACAGGGTTAGAACTTGCGCTTCGGCCAACCCTAGAATGCAGGATATTTTTGTCATGGCTGTGGAGCTGTGGTTCATGCCAGTTTAGGTAGGCGACTGCCATCGCGTTGTCTGTCTGCATCCTTAAGGGATGACCGTCCAGGATATTGGTCCAGTGTCAGAGAGTCAGATGGATGGCTCGAAGTTTAAAGATGTTGATCGGAAGGGATGAGGTGACCACACTCCTTGAACGGTTCAGAAGGCCTTCTCCCCAACTAAGCACACTGGCGTTTGTTGTTAGGACCAGCCACAGGAGTGGCAGAAAAAAAAGCATCCCAGTTAGATTTGGGAAAGTAGCCACCACTGGAGGGAGCGGCGGACAGCCAAGGTTAGGAGAATGGTGTGATCTAGAGAGCTGTTGGATTTGTCCCAGCGAGCCTGCACTGCCCTATGGGGAGATCTGTGTGGAACTTGGCATATTGAATTGCCTTCATGGAAGAGATCATGAGACCGAGCCCCTTCATGCAAATGGATACCGGACTGGATAATGTGTCCGAAATGACTGTATACTCTGTTGCAGGAAGTGAAGTTTCTATGATGGCAGGAGTATTTTAGCTTGAGAGTTATCAAATTCCATGCCAAGATCGGAAGGCATAGGTACGCATCATTAAAGTCCACTGAGGAAAGGAGCTGTCCCTGTTGCATCGACGCAATAACTGATCTCATAGATTCAATCTTGAAGTGTTTGATCCTGACCTAGTTCAGATCCAAGACTGGATGCATCTTTCATTTCATCTTTGGGACCATGAAAAGGTTTGATTAAAAACACTTTAAAGCGTTCCCATGGAGGAACGGGTTGGGACCACCCTTTATGCAGTATTAGCTTTGCCAGAGGAGGGCTTGATAGACTTAGGGCGAGATTGCCAGGAGGGGCACGGCTTAAATGAAAGCTTCCTCCTCTGGTGCTGTGGGTTTCACTTTCGGTAAGCGGTCCATGGGCTTGAGAAGTTGTGGAAGGGACAAAAATTAGTTTCCCTTTTCTAGGTGAGCAGACCTGATTTGGAGAAGTGAGAACTCTGTGGCTTCAGAGGTGATCTAGTTTGCAGCTTCCCAATAGGCGAGAACCTGTAAATGGGAGAAACGTTAAGCATTTTTTAGAGGCTGCATCTGCTGACCAGCATTTTAGCCAGAGCGTTTGGTAGATGGCAATTGAAAGGGCCGCGGAATGGCCCAGTAGCCTCACTGCATCCAGGGTGGTCTTTCATATTTACCATCCAGCATGTGAAATGGGTAAAGCGAGTTATGCCATTTGGTCAGGGTTGTCACCCGAAAGTATTATGCCCATTCAGCCAAAGCTCTGCTAACTCAGGAAGAGGTGGAAATTGGTTGGAATGTGGAGTCAGAGGCCTCAAGGGAAGATTTTGCACATTATTTAATTCTGAGTAAATGGGGAAGGATTTTGGTGAAAAGAAGGAAAATCCCTCTTGGAGGGAGGATTCCTTATTCTGGACATTTAGAGTATCCTTAACTGCTGTAATTAAGCTGTCCCCCATTGAGGAGAGTTTGAATGACTGCTCCCCATCTAGCGCTGAATCTGAATTAGAGACCTCACCCTCAAAATGATCCTCCTAATTCGAGCAGATGTCAGGGCCTATCTCTCTAGGTGGAGCGGATTCAGATGAGGTTGGAGAAATAGTGTGACAGGCAGATCTTACTCGCTTACAAGGTCTACCATGCAGTGGGTCTGTGGAGGACAAATACTCGCAAACTGACATACGGCTTAAAATGTCCACAATGGATTTGGACAACTTGGAAAGGACCAAAACAGCCATAGAGAGTGAGTGTGCCCATTTTGGTTTGGTATCCATGGAGGGATGAGCAGAGGGCTCGGTGGTAGACGGGTCACTGATATGTTATATTGGTCCCAGGCACTTAGGACGGAGAGGTTCGGACTGACCACACTGAAATTTAGTATTACATCGAAAATAGGCAAAATTGGTGACTATGGCTGTTGTCTGTTTAGGGAATTCAACTCTGGGTTCTGACATGGTGGCCACACACAGCAACACTTCCGTATGCCGAGGATAGAGGAGACTGAGAAAAAGAGACTGCTTCGATGAGTAAGGGAAAAAGTGTCATCAAGATACTGCAGGAAATATAGCTGGAGTGGAGAACCGCCAAAGGCAGAGCTAACCAGCACAAGACAAACAGGGTCTTTAAGAGCTGAACTAGTGCTGGTGACTGGCCAGTTGTCCTGACTGAAAGAATGAGTAGACTGAAGAAGGGAGTAGAAACATTCCCCTAACTTGCAGTCCGGTCAGTTAGGGGCTTGAAAAAAATGGCATGCTGCAATGAGTTGGCGGAGGAAACGAGAACGCGCCCCCTGAAATGCGTGGGCAATCCCCCTTTCTTGCAACGCTGGATGTGCTGTGCAGAATTTCCGTCCCCCAAAGATGTAGCCTAGACCTGCCTGAAGTTTTTGGCTCATTTAAAAAAAAAAATTGACAAACACTGGAGTGGTCACAAAAGAAAGCATAAAGCATATGCATCGGTCTTCTCTTTTCTCTCCTTTGGATCCTCTTCTGGCTTTGGCAAAAAAACAAACTGTGCCAAAAAATACTTAAAACTGAAAAAAAACTGTGTATGTGTGTGTGTGATTCTGGCCTTAGATTCCGCCTTGAACTTTTCTGATACTTTTTTGTAGAGTGCCGTACTCCTACAAATGCTAAAGGTAGTTTCATTTAGTGACAACATGTATATTATCCTGGACAGGGCTGCACCTAGCCTTTTTTCTGCCTGAGGAGAACAGTGAAATGGTGCTCCCCACCTGCATTAACGGTTAGGTGTAAAGGACATCCACAAATAGAACAATTTTCTTTTCTATAACTTTTATACTTACACATTGTGGATTTCTGTTTAATAAAAGTGTATAGGATTTATAGAAATCCTGATTACAACATAGGATTGGCTTAAAGAATACAGGACATCCACAGATAGAAAAATTATATATTATAATACTTTTATGTTCACACGTTGTAGAGATCTGTTTGGTTTATAAAGGATTTATAAAAATCCTGAACATATGCTGCATAAATTGTGCAGTGTATTACTTGCAGATAAATTACATATCTACCTACCCGCACTCACCATATTATACTTGTTTATTATATGTACGGAAACAGCTTAGCTTGCATGCTACACTGCCTCCGTAACTACCATTCACTACTATGGGAGCTACAGAAACCGCGTAGCTGTATTCGTAACACCCAACCATTTAACCAGGTATTGGCCGGGAGTCAACGAGATCTGGCAAAGCTAGAACAGGGTTTAGGGGGCCCTGTTCTAGAGATAGGTGTGGGTCCCAGAGGTGGGACCCACATCTATCTGACATTTATGACATATCCTGTGGATATGTCATAAATGTCTCTTATGGGAAAACTCCTTTAAATGCGGCAGTCAATAGAGACTGCCACATTTAAGTGGTTGACAGAGGGAGGGGGCTCCCTCTGTACCCCACTGGCGCCACCCCCGTGATCGCCGATGGTTGCTATGGCAACCAGGAAGCCTAGCAACAGCTTCCTGGTCGGCCAGGTATGGAAGGCTATTGGGTCCTGCCGTAATAGGCTTAACTGCCTGTTGAAGATTGACAGTTACAATACATTGCACTATATAAGTAGTGCAGTGTATTGTACAGGGGGATCATAAGATCAGATCTTCAAGTCCTCAAGTAAGTGTAAAAAAAAAAGTGAAAAAAATTGTTTTATAAAAACAAATATATAAAAAGTTTTAAGTAATAAAAAAAATAATCGCCCTCTTTCCCTGATCAAGTATCACTGAAAAAAACAGGGAAAAAAACCCTATATATAATAGGTATCAACGCGTTCGTAACGGACTGAACTATAAAAATAAATATTATTTTTACCGCATGATGGACACCGTAAAAAAAATTAATAAAAAAACAATGACCGCATTTCTTTTTTTGGTCATCTTCGCTCAAATTTTTTTTATAAAAAGTACCACAAAATCGTACCCACAAAAACTGCAATTCGTTACACAAAAAACAAGCCCTCCCACATCGATATCATCTGAAAAATAAAAAAGTTATGGCTGTCAGAATATGGCGACCCTAAAACATGATTTTTTTTTTAATAAAAGAGTATTTTTATCGTGGGAAAGTAGTGAAACGTAAAAAAAACCGATATAAATTTGGTATCGCTATAATCGTATCGACCCACAGAATAAAGTTAACATGTTGTTTATACTACAGGGTGAACACTATAAAAACGAAGAAACAAAACCGTTCTGGAATTGCTGTTTTTTTGTTTCCTGTTCTCCCAAAAAATTGAACAAATAGTGATAAACAAAAAATCGCATGTGCGCCAAAATGGAACCACTAAAAATTACAAGTTATGCCACAAAAAACAAGCCCTCACACAGCTCCGTCAACAGAAAAATAACATGTTATGATTCTCGGAATGCAATGATGCAAAATTATACTAAATGATGGGCAGACAAATTTGTTAGGTACAGTAGTTTTTCACTAGAAACCCCATATCATCATTTGCTAGACCCCACAGGTGGAGCCCATAGATGCAGCAGAGATGAGGAAACTTTAGTGCCTTGTGCTGCTTATAGAGCTACTAAAGAAGTCAAAGATTAGGCACTACTGGAGCGCAGATATTTTGTATAATACCCTGAAAACCCAGCCGGTTCATAAAGGATTGGTTCAAAGCGTATCACTCCAATCCATGGATTGTTAATTTTATTATTCATTCACCCTATTATTACATCATCCTATTATGCCCTGATGTACTCCGCCCAGCTTACATATATCCTCATGTACTTCGCACAGATTACATATACCCTGATGTACTCCGCACAGCTTACATATACCCGGATGTACTCCGCCCAGTTTACATATACCCTGATGTTCTCCGCCCAGCTTACATATACCCTGATGTACTCCGCCCAGCTCACATATACCCTGAGGTACTCCGCCCAGCTTACATATACCCTGATGTACTCCGTCCAGTTTACATATGCCCCCACATTATAAGCCAAAATACTAGTAAAACCCCAAACAAAACGGTTGCCAAGCAAAATCTGCACTCCAAAAGCAAAATGGCGGTCCATCTGAGCCTGGCAATGTGCCCAAACAGCAGTTTATGACCACATATGGGGTATTACTGTACTCTGGATAACCTGCTTAGCAATTTATGGGGTGTGTGTCTCTAGTGGTATAAGCTGGGCACAACACATTGGGCACTGAAATGCCATATCTGTGGAAAAATGGCAATTTTCAATCTGCAACATCTATTGTGTACACATTTTTGCAAAACACTTGTGGGGTCAAAATGCTCACTACACTTCTAGATGAATTCCTTGAGGGATGTAGTTTACAAAATGGGGTAATTTTTCGGTAGTCTCCACTGTACTGGTACCTTAGCTCAATGCAAGGTGTCCGAAAACGTATCTTGTAAAATCTCCAATCGAAGAATCAAATGGCACTACTTCCCTTTAGAGCCTTGCTGTGTGTCCAAATAACACTGTACGACCACATATGTGGTATTGCCTTACTCGGGAGAAATTGTGTGATGAATTTTGGTCCTTTCTCATGTATTCCTTGTAAAAATTGAAAATGTTCAGCTAAAACGACATATTATTGGAAAAAATGTAGATTTAAATCTTCATGGCCCAATTCTAATAAAATCTATAAAACACGTGTGGGGTCAATATATTCACTACAACCCTAATTTAATTCCTTGAGGGGTAAAGTCTCGAAAATGGGGTCACATTGGGGAATTTCTACTGTACTGGTACCTCAGGAAGTCAAATAGCGATCCTTCCCTTCTGAGTCCTGTCATGTGTCCAAACAGCAGTTTGCAACCACATATGGGGTATTTCTGTACTCGGGAGAAAATGCTTTACTAATGTTCAGGTGTTTTTCTCCTATAATCCTTGCTATAATGCCAAATTTTTTTTTATTTTCACGTCCCAATTCTAATAAATTCAGCAAAAACCTGTGTGGTGAAAATGCTCACTACACTGCTAGATTAATTCCTCATGAGGTGCAGTTTACCAAATGGAGTCACCTTTCAGGGTTTTTTACTGCACTGGTACCTCAGGGGCTCTGTAAATGCAACATGGTGCCCAGGAATCAATCCTTCATAATCTGCGCCCCAAATGTGCTCCTTCCCTGAGTCCTGTCATGTATATAAACAGCAGCTTATGACCACATATGGAGTATTTCCCTACAAATGTTGGGGACTTTTCCTCCTTCAATTGTTGAGAAAATGAAACATTTTGAACTACAGTTACGTCTTATTAGAAAAAGTTTCATTTACAATTTATTTAATTTTCACTGCCCTTTTCTAAAAAAATCTAGGAGACACCTGTGGAGTCAAAATACTCACTACACCCCTAGATTAATTCCTCAATGGATGTAGTTTGCCAAATGGAGTCACTTTTGGGAAGTTAATACTGTACTGGTACCTTAGGTGCTTTGCAAAAGCGACATGGTCCCGAGAGACCAATCCAGAAAAATCTGCGCTCCAAAAGCCAAATAGCGCTCATTCCCTTCTGAGACCTGCCTGCCATTTCTTCTTTATTTGATGAGAAAATTATGAATATTTTTCATTTTCGCTGCCCAATTCTAATAAAATGTATGGAACACCTGTGGTCTCAAAATGCTCGCTACACCCCTAGATGAATTCCTTGTGGGTTGTAGTTTCCAAAATGGGGTCTTTTTTTTTAGGTATTTCCTTTGTTTTGGCACCACAAGACCTCTTCTAACCTGACATAACGCCTAAAATATAATCAAACAAAAAGAAGGCCCCAAAATCCACTAGGTGTTCCTTTTCTCCTGTGGCCTGTGCTTCAGTCCATTAGCACACAAGGACCACATGCAGAATCTGGGCAATATTGAGTTGCGTTTCTCTGGTAAAAACCTTCTGTGTTACAGAAAAAATGGATTAAAATGGAATTTCTGCAAAAACAAAATAATGAAATTTGTAAATTTCACCACCACTTTGATTCAATTCCTGTGAAAAGCCTAAAGGGTTAAGAAAATTTCTAAATGCTGTTTTGAATACTTTGAGTGGTGTCGTTTTTAAAATGGGGTGATTTAATGGTGTTTCCCAAAATATAGGCACCCTCAAAGCTACTTCAGAACTGAACTAGACCCCATAGAAATGGGCTTTTTACATTTTCTTGAAAATGTGAGAAATTTCTACTAAAGTTCTAAGCCTTGTAACGTCCTAGGAAAATAAAAGGATGTTCAAAAAACGATGCCAACATAAAGTAGACATATGGGAAATGTAAATTAGCAACTATTTTGTGTGGTATTACTATCTGTCTTAGAAGCAGATACATTCAAATTGAGAAAAATGAAAATTTTTGCAATTTTTCTCTGTGTTTTCCACAAATAAGCAATTAATTTATTGACCAAATTTTTCCACTAACATAAAGTACGATATGTCATGAGCAAACATTCTCAGAATCGCTTTGATAGGTAAAAGCATTCCAAAGTTATTACCACAAAGTGACACATGTCAGCTACGTCCTCAAGGCCAAAACATGTTCAGTCCTGAAGAGGTTAATTTAAAATAATAGTAGTATAATTTCAGCTTCATTGTGATTTTCTATTGACGGCTACCCCTCACTGTGTCAGTTACACAGAAATACTGATATACTATGACCTCTAGTGGTTACTTTTTGATGTTACAGAAATTACCAGTTCAGAAAAAAACATAGTACAATTAAACTTATAAGATTGGACTATATACCATTATGCAATAAATAAATATTAACTAATAATATGTAATACTATTAATACTAGTAATAATACTGCTATAATAAGCCAACGGTATATCTACCAACTTAAGTTAAATAGATTTCACCATAACAAAATCTGTGCACACAAGACACTGCTCCTCTTTATATGATTTTTCTACCATGGATCCCGTGTTATTTGGCCTGAAAGAGAATTACATAAAACATTTTCTATTCAAAAGAAAATATATGGACAGTGTTGTCAGGAGCAGAGCAGTGTCCCAGGCAGAGTGCTAGTAGCACTCTGCCCTGTTCTTTAGCGCTGGGGTTGCCCCAGACATCACTAGCCATATATGGATAGTGATGTCAGGGGTTTCCCCAGATCAGGAGTACCGGGGCAGAGCCTCTACTAGCGCTCTGCCCGGGACTTCAGCTCTGCTCCGGACATCACATCCATATATGGACAGTGATGTCAGGAGCAGAGCAGGAGTCCCAGGCAGAGTGCTAGTAGTGCTCTGCCCGTGACTTTGGCTCTGGGCTTGCCCCTGATAATACTGTCCATATGTAGACAGTGATGTTAGGGGTTTCTCCTGAAGCAGAATCCCCAGCCAGAACATCAGCAATGCTCTGGCTGGGGATTCCATTCCTAGACGGAACCCCAAAGGTGCTACCCACAGGGAGGGTGGCTGTGTGGCACTACCTAGGAGGAGGGGGCTGTGTGGCATTACCTGGGAGGAGGGGGCTGGATGGCACTACCTGGGAGGGGGCTGTGTGGCACTACCTGGGAGGAGGGAGCTTTGTGGCACTACCTGGGAGGGCTGCTGTGTGGCACTATCTACAGAGGGCACTACATTTATAGGGGTACAAACTTGGGGCCTAACTTCTATATGGGGGCATAAACAGGGCCTAACGTCCATATGGGGGGCACAAAGTGAAGTTTTCTGCCATTTTACTGCCGCTGTGAGTTCCCCCTGCAAAGGGGCCTACTAAGTCTGTGTCGGCCAAGGGCCCACATGCACCTGGAGCCGGCTCTGTCTGGAGGTCTGACTTCCTAACTCAAGTGGTGCGATGATGTTACTGGGCAGCAGGCAGAAGACCCAGCCACTGGTCGTGAGAATGGGGTTAGGTAAGATTCCTTTTTTTTTTTCATTGGTGCAAATGGGGCTAACTACTATATGGGGGCACTATTGTTGGGGTAGGGGGGCCTAACATATGGGGGCAGTATTAATGAGGTTCGTGGGGGCCTAACACACCTCTATATGGGGGCCCTTTTAATGGGATGGGCGGGGCCTAACTACTATATGGTGGAGCTATTAATGGGGTGGATGGGAGGGTGGGTTGATCTAACTTCTTTATATGGGGGCACAATTATTGGGTGGGTGAGGCCTAACTACTATATAGGGGCAATTTTTATAGGGTGGGTGGGGACTAGCTACTATATGTTGGTACTATTAATGAGGTGGTTTGGGGCGCCTAACCACTATATGGGGCACCTAACTACCATATGGGGTACTAAAGAGGACAAGTAGAATATGGGGACACAAAAGATCACTACTACTTTGTGGGAAAATAGGGTGAGATTACTACTGTGTGGGGCACAAAGTGGACATTACTACTGTGTGGGGGCACAAAGGGAAACATTACTACTGTGTGGGGCACAGAGGGAATATTACTGTTTAGTGCACAAAGGGATACATTACTACTGTATGGGGCACATTACTGCTGTGTGACGGAACATAGGCGGTTATTACTGTGTAGGAATCACAAAGGGTCCCTATTACTGTATGGGGCACTAAAAAGAGCGCTATTACTGTGCAGGGCCTAAGAGGGCACTATTACTGTAGGGGGGGAACTATTACTATTTGGAGCAGAAATTACCATCTGTGGCACTATGGATGCCGAGTTTGTGTAGAAGGTTGGGAATAGGTGGGGAGGCTGTGGGAATAGGCTGCGAGGAGCCAAAGATGACTGTGCTGTTAATTCTGCAGAGACTAGTTGTGGCCAGGAGAAGTCATTATGGCGGTCTGGGCTGGAAGAAGAAAAGGGAAAATCAACGACTCCAATCAGAGAATATGTCACCTGTGAGTCACTGAATGTAATCACTTATATGTCTGCAGAGCTGCCATGTAGAACAGGTATCTACCACTATATGGTCACTATATGATGGCAATATTGGTCTTTGTATAGTGATTTTTTTTTTATTCAGTAACAGTATGGGGGTAATTTTATGACGCTCAATGTTTGTATACTATAGATTAGGGTATGGATGTCGTCTCAGAAAAGGAGATTTCTTAGGCAGGTTCAGAAGATGTGTAAAAGTGATCGAATATCAGATTGACATCTCCAATAATTTAGGAGGAATGGTACTTTTAAGTTTATGAAGGAATTCAGGGGTAAGGTACCAACACATCATAATTATGTATTGTGTCTCTTCGTACGTGGTACAGATTGAAGTTTTTTGTGGATACAGTTAAAACATATGGCAGAGCAGGGAGCCAGACTCTCCCTGCTCTGCCATTTTCTGTATTGTGGGCCACAACAGCGCAAAGGATGTCAGCGTCCTGGTGTCACTGTCTCACGATGCCTGCGCTGGGCATTAGAGACCTCAGCCATGGCTCGGCTAATGGTGGGATTGCCAGGTTGGGTGTAATGGATTTGCCTGACACCGCTTCTTTGTTGATGCCCGTGGTTAATCAGCCTGCATCTGTGCCTAGGTCTGTTAGAGTGACTCGATCTGCTACCAATCAGGCTGGGAGGCTGAGGAGTGGGAGAACCTATCACAGCCTGACCAGACGGAGCTAGCTCCCACCCTCTGTCTATTTATACCTTCACTTCCTGCTCCTCCTTTGCCTGTGATTCTTTCCTGTTTCCTGGCTCTGCTGCTCCTGTTATTAGTATTGTGAAGGATGATTTATTTGCTTATATTCTCTGTATGAAATTACATTGTGAATTATCAAGCAGGATGCCGAATTACTAAGATATGTATTATGTGAAAGTGATGATAATGTTTAAATGATTTAGTTTCGTGCAGCAGCCATCTTGTCTGGAGTTCCCATCTTGGTTTTATTGTAGTGAATAGAAAAGTCATTGATTTCGTATGTTTTATCTTTGACCTTGGTTCCCATGCGAAGTTGGTAGAGAATGGACAGGGAGGGAGATGGGAGGGTGGCAAGTATGCGTGAAGGAAGGTCTCTCCCCCATCTCCACGAGAACATTCTGTCCAAAAGAGATAAGACCTGCAAAACCTAATGTGTGAAGAATTATAATGATGTATCTGGGATGTATTTTATTGTATGCTTTTTACTGAATAACAAATATTGTTACATTGTCTCTGATTGGTTTACCTCAAGCCTACACCCCTTCTGAATTTCAGTTTAACAGTTTGAGTTTGGTAATAAATCCTTCAGAAGAGCATTTTGAACATATCAGCATGTCTGTGTGTTTTCTTCTCCTCTCTCGATATATATCAGTGAAATATCCTAATTAGGATACTGACTAATGGGGTCTGGCCTTGAGAGTCTGTTTGGACTCGTATAAATTTCAGTCTAATATATTTTGAGCGATGGATTTCCACGACAGTAATGGTGCCGATAAAACCCGGAAGATTGCACGTCTGATAAGCTGTCACTGGAGAGGTCTGGCTTTGCATCTGTCAATTACAAAAAACCGCGGTAGGTAAGGAGCTTATTCTTACACCATTCACACATGTATTCACCATTCACACAAGCCTTGGAATCTAGTTGTCAGACGTCACTTCTTTTTGGACGAGGCCTCCTTAGTCAGAAGTGGGTTGAAAGATGGATCCAAAAAGGTATGTTGAAGCTTTTTGTGTGATGAAGGATTGCAGGTGTGTACGTGATCTTAAACTGTTGATATGAAAGACATGAGAAAATTTTTGCCAGCAATTACATTGTTAACCAGAAAAATTGTGAGAAGTGTAAGACCTCCGCCTTTGGAATGCAGTGACGTAGCGCATGGCGGAGAGAAGTCGTAACTCACATGTGAAGTATTTGAAATGAAAACATTGTAGTCTGGACTGTGAGGAAAAAACAAAACTTCTGCTTGCTGCTTTGTTGTAGTGTCATTTGTTATTTAGTTGTGTAAAATTGTTGAGGATTAATAGTTGTTCTGTTACCCGTTTGTCTGGGATTATAGTTGGGAGGTATTGACTGTTTGTAGGTGAGAGGACAGTTGGATAGTTGTGAGTAATATCCTGTAGTACCACAGGGGCTTCAATGGTTAAGTCCTGATAATGTAGAATCCAGTGCAAGGAGAAGCAATTGTGTCTATATTGAATTTGCACTCAATACCATTACCCAGTGCAACAGGGAAAACTTTGAATACTGTATTAGAAAATCATTTATATTTTCCTAACTCATTGCCAGACAGTGATATTGTGTGTAAGGGTCCATAAACCAGTTGTATGCATTGCCAGACTGGCATAAGGTGGGAATCAGTACAGACTGATTTCTAGCACATGTGATAATCAGGCATATACACTTTGATGTAAAATAACATCCAAGTAATTAAGTCTGTAGTAGTATAACATCAGACCGCTGGATTGAATACCGTTGTAATATAACATCCTGTATTCAATGAATGACCCTGACACTTACCCCATGTGCCACCTGTGTCGTAGTAGTAATTACAGTGAAGGACATTGGTATTGGCTCAGACCCATAGCCCGTAAAGAAATTATCACCAACATACATAACAGCCCCCTAAACTACAACCCACAGAGTGAACGGCTGAGCGGGGAGGATAATATATATGTTACCAAATATAATTTGCATGTGAAACCATTGCAAAGTGCTAGAGGAAAGAGTTTGGGATATATATGCTACATCACAAGCTGTATGAACCGAAATACACCCCACCCCCCCCCCCCCCGGCAGCAAGTGTTCTGCATAAGTGAATGTGACCAACTCCTGCTTGAATCAATGGAGGTTCATGAATGTCGATTGTGTTGAAGAATTTGCTCTTGTAATTGTTGATTGGCAGCATTTTGTCTGTTCTTGATGTTCAATACAGTGAGGGATCAGAGGATCCTACTGCTAGAATGTCTGGAGGAACGACTTTTGATATCGTATTGGTAAGACAGTCTAGGAGATAGACTGGTCTGAGATATCTGTCGGCAAACGTGGCGTGGCCTGTTTGCCTGGAGGTGGGGGATTTACCGGAAATTACCCTACTGCTCTCCGACCATGGGGTCAGGAGGAAGTTGGACAAAGATGCTTTGGGGCACTGGTCCCGGCCAACATTAGAATGAGCAAAAGGAGCTGGGGCTTTAATTGTAAAGTATGTGAAGACAAAATAACACACTGAAAAAAAATTGTTGAAGAGGCTGGCAGCCGTAAGAAGGATGTTTGCATGTGATAAAGACAATGGTTTTTGGAAAGTTGAGAAAGGGAGTGGAGTGGCCAGGACAAGGCATAAGTTAAAAGGACAAAGCAGGGGATTACAGGTGGTTACAAGTAAGATGATGTGAGAAAGAACAATTTAAATACAAGTGTAAATTTTCATTCGAAGAGTGAAGAAAACGGAGCAGTCGGGTACATTGCAGTGACTAATGTGGGTCAGAACGGGGGGAGTGTAATGTGAACAGGTGTGATGTGACATCTGTGTGATGTGTGATACATATGTAATGTGATGTGACATCTGTGTGATGTGTGTGATGTGATGAGACATCTGTGTGATGTGTGTAATGTAACATGTCTGAAGTTTGAAACTAATGGCCACAATAAAAGCAGAACTATATTGTATGTTTCCTATTTTTAACAGCAGTAATGTCTAAAAATGTTAGTGTTTTGTGTATGGGGTTAAAATCAGTTCCACTTTTTTTCATTTTTTTTTATGGAACGTGTCTTATCTTCGCGCACGCGCAGTCGTCTGTAACTACACCAAGCGAGAAAAATATTACAGCCGGCTGTATCTGTTTGTAAAAAGATAAAAGCTATACTGCATATTAATGTGTTATAATGTGATAAGATTTAATGTTGGAATGTTTTGATGTTGATTCAAATGAATTAAAATACAGATATTGTGAGACACGGGGTCTTGAAAATGTATGTGCCCCCTCTGTTCCCTATTTTTATGTACAGCTTATTGGTTTGCAGTAATTAATATTACCAGATATATTATTTTCTGTGTTATTGAATAACTAATTACATTTGTCTTGTTTTTTTTTGTTTTCACACATGAGGCACGTGCTATGGTGCTGCCTAAATGTTATTTTTGAAAATGTGATATGTTTGACAGGTAAATGGTTGCAGGTCATTTTAAAGACAAAATGTATTTTTGTCAGGAGAAAGTCATCTTTTTTGTTCCAGGCTGTTGTGTATTACAGGGGGTTAAATTAGTGCCACCCCGATAGAGTTCCAAATTTTATTATGTTGATATGTAGTTTTGAACCCTGCTACATTACTTTCGCAGAGTCCAAATAGGAGGGAATGTTGAAGGGACTGATCAGGTAGTTTTGTTTTGTGTTTTATTTTGTTTTGAATTAATGAATTTGGTTCTAGGAGATCTACAAAATGTGTATGAGCTTCAAGGAGTAACCCAGATTAAATGTGTATGACAGTAACCTACATTTTGATGTTTTTCTGTGTAGATGGTTCCAGATCCTTCCAGAACGGTGAATATGGCACTGGGCAAGCTGTGCTGTAGTCTCCACCCAATATGAGGTATTTTGTAAGAGACCATCCCCCTCCAGCAAATTTACACAGGAGGCGAGGTGACGTCACTCACAGATGAGTCTTTACAGATTTAGATGGGGAGAAGGCAAAACAAAAAAAATTGTTTGAATATTGTTTCTTTTATGCCAGATTTCAGTAACATATTTTGTTTGTTTTTGTATTAATCAGGTATTTACAGGACCTGGTGGGTGGGATTTACAAGTGTTCTGGATCATCAGATGAATGTGGAACAATAAAACTCCACCCTTTTGAAATGTTCTATCTATATGTGACATGGGTTTCCAATGTAAATTTGTAATGTAGACATACTTCATCATATACAGTATGTGTAGAACAGGATACGAGGCACAAGGTAAATTACCCAGAAACCACTCTCACCTTCTTGTTCATCTCAAGGAGCGGAGCTGGAGGTGCTCGCTGAGGCTGTAACCCGGCAGAAGGTAAGACGGCCGACATTTACACTGACTCTAGGTACGCTTTTGGCATCGCCCACAATTATGGGCCCATTGGTAGTAGGAACTTTATTGGATCATCGGGTAAGCCAATTGTGAGAGCACGAGAAAACAGACCTGACAACAAGGGTATGTGCAGCCAGGTGTCAGTAAATTGGCTTGTCCCTGGATACAATAATGCCACCACTAGGTTTGTAGCAGCCGGCATGATGTGCGCATGGCATGACATAGGTAAAACAGCAAAGGTACCTGTGAAAAGTGCAGCCCGGCCAGATTAACAGTCCCAGCGACTGCAGAACATACAACTACCCGAGGTAGAAGTGTATGACAATGTGCTCGTGTGTGTAGATCTGTTCTCAGGGGGGCCTGAAGCCCGGCCGGTATTTTCCCCACTGCAGACGTTGTGTGTAAGTGACAGGGAAACAATGTTATCCCAAGTATTGACCTGATGTTTGTACAATAAGATGTCAGCAGCTCTCCAGATGTTATTCCAAAGTTAGTTTGTTTAATAATTGTATTTAAGAAGTGTTGTGGGAATATTAAATACTGAAGTTAAGTTTCATGTAAAGTTCCGGACCAGCCTTAGCATTGGACTATTAGAGTCATGCGACAGATAAAAGGTACAGAAGTGGAATATTCCCATTTGAAAACATTTTTAGTTATTTGTTTTTTGTCGTTGTTATTGTGAAAGGAAAATTCTGTGCATTGTTTGTGTGTGTGTGTATATATGTGTATATATATATATATATATATATATATATATATATATATATATATATATGTATATATATATATATAAAAAGAAGAAAAATGAGTTTGCATGTATCATTTCCAGTTATTGCTCAATGTGAACGTTTGATGTAAAGATGTTATTTGTTAATGTTTTTCTTCAAATTAATTATTTGATTAAGATCAATTAATGTTTATACAATGAAAAAGCTTGTTCTCCACAGGAAGAGTCCAACTGGGAGCGCAAGGCGTGAGAACCAGATTCTAACAGAATGTGGACGGATAAGGGAAGGTGAACCGGTAACACCCAAGGCACTCTTGATGGCACTTGCATTGATGGTGTATGACCTCACATATGCCCCAAGACTGCAAGGATCGATTTGGTAAGATCTAATTGGTATGTCCCAGGCTTTACAGCTGTTGCTGCTAAATTCTGTTAGAGCTGTTTGATTTGCCTACAGAACAGTCCTGGCAGACCGGTGCCAACCTTATCATACCCGCCTCCCACGAAGAGAACAGACCTTTAGAGGCCTTCCCATGCAATACAAATTAGAGTAAGAAAAATTGGTTTGCGTCATTTGTCAGATAAACATGTGGAATCTGTGTATATTTTGGTGAGCTGGAGATGTTCCAGGCAATCAGCTCAGATCAAGGTACAAATCCTGCTGGAAAGCGTGACACCAAGTGCAAATTAAATGTACCCAATAATTACACATCTTCTAGGTGCCCTGTCCATTGGAACAGAGAAGTTTTTCTTATATAAAAGGTGTTTGTTTGATTTAGTTTAAGGGCCTGACATTGTTATTGTAAGTACTTAGAACAACTTTTATAGTACGTAGATGTTATCACCAGATTAGTATTTATTTTAACAATTGACAAGGGTTGGGGGTCCCCAGCAAGTGCCAGTAAACATGAACTAAAAGATTTTTAATACGATGAACTCCATTACTGAGGTGCGGCAGGCGCAGCCGGAGCCAGTACAACGCGTTTGTCATGAACTGACGGCAGTGTCACAATTCCAAGCAGCCGCCCAGACAAGTAACTTACCGGAGGAAGAAGGCAGATGCTGAGGGTTTGTGGTGGTCACAATAACACTCCACTTATCCGCCTACGTGGGATCTCACACCAGGCTCACAGCATGAGGTGTTGTGTACAGCCCGGTGACGTAAACTAAAAGAGACAGGGTCTGACACATGAGAAGGACCAAACCAAGTCCTGATGACATCAGCAAATTTCAATGTAAGGACTAAAGACCTGTGTGAATCCGTCAGCAGTATCAAGTGTTTTAATCAGAAGACAGGAGAAGAAGAGGACGATTGTAAAGGATCTGCCAGGCACAGCTTCGGGGTTAACGCCCATAGATAATCAGTCTGCACCTGCTTCTATGTCTGTGAGACTGACTCCATCTTCCACCACTCAGGGTGGCAGGCTTAGGAGTGGGAGAACCTATCACAGCCTGCCACCCTGAGTGGTGGAAGATGGAGTCAGTCTCACAGACATAGAAGCAGGTGCAGACTGATTATCTATGGGCGTTAACCCCGAAGCTGTGCCTGGCAGATCCTTTACAGTAGCTAGCTCCGTCTGGCCAGGCTGTGATAGGTTCTCCCACTCCTAAGCCTGCCACCCTGAGTGGTGGAAGATGGAGTCAGTCTCACAGACATAGAAGCAGGTGCAGACTGATTATCTATGGGCGTTAACCCCGAAGCTGTGCCTGGCAGATCCTTTACAACGATGATGTACATGACTTGTCAATACACTGGTGGGACCCCATACCCTAACCGGACATTGGTGATGGCATCATATTAGTTGTGGCCCTATTGATATATTGCTTGAGTTTCATAATCATAATATATAATTTCTGTAATTTAATATGAGAAAAAGGGGGGTTTGTGAAGGATGATTTATTTGCTTATATTCTCTGTATGAAATTACATTGTGAATTATCAAGCAGGATGCCAAATTACTAAGATATGTATTATGTGAAAGTGATGATAATGTTTAAATGATTTAGTTTCGTGCAGCAGCTATCTTGTCTGGAGTTCCCATCTTGGTTTTATTGTAGTGAATAGAAAAGTCATTGTTCCTTTAATACAAGTAATGTTGATTTCGTATGTTTTATCTTTGACCTTGGTTCCCATGCGAAGTTGGTAGAGAATGGACAGGGAGGGAGATGGGAGGATGGCAAGTATGCGTGAAGGAAGATCTCTCCCCCATCTCCACGAGAACATTCTGTCCAAAAGAGATAAGGCCTGCAAAACCTAATGTGTGAAGAATTATAATGATGTATCTGGGATGTATTTTATTGTATGCTTTTTACTGAATAACAAATATTGTTACATTGTCTCTGATTGGTTTACCTCAAGCCTACACCCCTTCTGAATTTCAGTTTAACAGTTTGAGTTTGGTAATAAATCCTTCAGAGGAGCATTTTGAACATATCAGCATGTCTGTGTGTTTTCTTCTCCTCTCTCGATATATATCAGTGAAATATCCTAATTAGGATACTGACTAATGGGGTCTGGCCTTGAGAGTCTGTTTGGACTCGTATAAATTTCAGTCTAATATATTTTGAGCGATGGATTTCCACTAAAGTATTTACCTTGCTTCATTTTGACCCTGGCTTTACTGACTACGCTTCTGCTCTGCGTTTGGTACCTCGTACACTCCTGGATTGACTCGGCTCGTTCACTACTCCTGTTGCTCACAGTGTTGCTGTGGGCAACTGCCCCATTTCCCTTAGCTTCTGTGTACCCTTGTCTGTTTGTCTGTTGTACACATATTGAGCGTAGGGACCGTCACCCAGTTGTACGCCGTCGACCTAGGACGGGCCGTGCAAGTAGGAAGGGACTGAGTGGCGGGTAGATTAGGGCTCACCTACCCCGTAGATTAGGGCTCACCTGTCTGTCTCCCTACCCCGTCATTACATAATTACAGGCCCATATACCTTTTCTACCCTGCTCCCTGACACAACTATGGACCCCCTTGAGACCCTGGCTCAGCAAATGCAGGGCCTCTCCCTACAGGTCCAAGCCCTGGCTCAGAGGGGCAACCAGCGTGATGCTACCCTGGTAGTGCCCTCCACCTCACCTCTTGAAACCCACCTCAAGTTGCCTGACCGGTTCTCAGGGGACCGGAAGACTTTTTTCTCCTTTCGGCAGAGTTGTAGGCTCTATTTCCGTCTTAAACCCCACTCCTCAGGTTCTGAGAGCCAGGACGGGCCCCAAGAATGAGCCTTCTCCTTGGCTCCTGAGCTTTCCTCTGTTGATCTTTTTTTCTGCTCTCAGGCTCATATATGACGAGACTGAAAAGACTGCCTTTGCCGAGAGTCAGCTGGTGACCTTACGTCAGGGTAAGAGACCCGTTGAGGAGTACTGTTCTGACTTTAGGAAGTGGTGTGTAGCATCTCAGTGGAATGATCATGCCTTGAGGTGCCAGTTTAGATTGGGTCTGTCGAACGCCCTGAAAGACCTGTTAGTTAACTATCCCTCTTCTGACTCTCTAGATCAGGTTATGGCTTTAGCGGTACGTCTTGACCGACGTCACAGGGAACGACGACTTGAAAGTTTTTGTGCTTTCTCCTCTGGCTCCCCCATGATGGCTCCCGAGGTTCCGTTGCTTCGTTCTTCCACGGAAAACTCGGATGAACCAATACAACTCGGGTCCTCCGTGTCTCCCAAACAACGTAGAGAGCTCCGCAGGAAGAATGGTCTCTGCTTCTACTGTGGGGATGACAAGCATCAAGTGAACAACTGTCCTAGGCGTAAGAATAAGCAGCCAGAAGAACTTCCGCGCCTAACTGACCATCGGGGAGGTCACTTGGGCGCACAGGTATTTCCCGTAAATATGAAACCTAATAAAATCTTGCTTCCCTTTCAGGTCTCTTTTGAGGGTAGGTCTGCCTCCGGCAGTGCCTTTGTGGTCTTCTCGTAATATTATGTCTGTGGAATTTCCTTTGTCTCTAGCTATGCCTTTAATTGATTTGCCTAAACCTGTCCCGGTAGTGGGTATCGACTCCACTCCACTTGCTAATGGTTATTTTACACAGCATACCCCTGTATTTGAACTCATGGTTGACTCCATTCATTTGGAGCAGTGTTCTGTGTTGGTGATGCAGGGATTATCATCCGATTTGGTTTCAGGCCTTCCTTGGTTGCAGATGCATAATCCCACGTTTAACTGGAATACTGTGGATCTTACTAAATGGGGTAATGAATGCATGACTTCCTGTTTTTCTATTAATTTGGTTTCTCTCTACCTGAGTTTATTCAGGACTTCGCTGATGTTTTTTCTAAAAAAGCCTCCGAAGAGTTAGTACAATTGCGCAATCAATTTGGTACCAGAAGCTAAGCTCCCTAAAGGTAGGATATTTAATCTCTCTTGTCCTGAACGTGAAGCCATGAGAGAATATATCCAGGAAAGCCTGGCCAAGGGTTACATCCGCCCCTCTACTTCTCCGGTAGGTGCTGGCTTCTTCTTCGTAGGGAAGAAGGATGGTGGTCTTAGGCCATGCATCGATTACCGGAACTTGAATAAGGTCACTGTAAGGAACCAATATCCTCTTCCTTTGATTCCTGATCTCTTCAATCAGGTTCAGGGGGCCCAATGGTTCTCTAAGTTTGATCTTCGGGGGGCTTATAACCTTATCCAAATCAGGGAAGCGGATGAATGGAAGACTGCGTTTAACACGCCCGAAGGCCATTTCGAATACCTAGTCATGCCCTTTGGGTTGTGTAATTCTCCCGCGGTCTTCCAGAATTTCATAAATGAGGTTTTAAGAGACTACCTGGGGGTATTTCTTGTAGTGTACCTTGATGACATACTTGTGTTTTCCAAGGACTGGTCCTCCCACATTGAGCATGTCAGGAAGGTGCTCCAGGCCCTTAGGGAAAACAAACTCTTTGCTAAAACTGAAAAATGTGTGTTTGGGGTGCAGGAGATACCATTTTTGGGTCAAATTCTCACTCCTAACGAATTCCGCATGGACCCTGCCAAGGTTCAGGCTGTGGCGGAATGGGTCCAACCTGCCTCCCTGAAGGCTTTACAGTGCTTCTTGGGGTTCGCTAATTATTACAGGAGATTTATTGCTAACTTCTCGGTCATCGCTAAGCCTCTTATGGACCTTACTCGCAAGGGTGCTGATCTCCTCCACTGGCCTCAGGAGGCGGTTCAGGCTTTTGAGGTCCTTAAGAGGTGCTTTGTCTCTGCCCCAGTGCTGATTCAGCCTAACCAAATAGAGCCATTCATCATGGAGGTTGACGCCTCCGAGGTGGGAGTGGGTGCTATCTTGTCCCAGGGTACCAGGGGTCTTACCCATCTCCGTCCCTGTGCCTACTTCTCCAGGAATTTCTCCCCCACTGAGAGTAACTATGACGTTGGCAACCGCGAACTCTTAGCCATTAAATGGGCATTTGAACAGTGGCGCCACTTCATGGATTGGGCTAGGCACCAGGTAACGGTCCTTACCGACCACAAGAATCTGGTTTTCCTAGAATCTGCCCGTAGGCTAAACCCGAGACAAGCTCGATGTGCGTTGTTTTTTACTAGATTCAACTTTGTGGTCACCTATAGGGCTGGGTCTAAAAATATTAAAGCTGATGCACTGTCGCGTAGCTTCTTGGCCAGCCCTCCTCCTGAAGAGGATCCTGCTTGTGTTTTGCCCCCAGGTATAATCATATCCTCTGTTGATTCTGACTTAGCCTCCGAAATTGCGGCTCATCAAGGTTCAGCTCCCGAGAACCTTCCTGAGAACAAGCTGTTTGTTCCCCTGCAATTCCGGCTAAGGGTACTCAGGGAGAATCTTGACTCTGCACTATCTGGCCATCCAGGCATCCTGGGTACCAAACTCCTCATTTCTAGAACCTATTGGTGGCCTGGGTTGCTTAAAGACGTTAAGGCCTACGTCGCCGATTGTGAAACTTGTGCTAGGTCCAAGACTCCCAGGTCCCGACCAGCGGGCTTACTATGTTCTTTGCCCATTCCCCAGAGACCTTGGACCCATATCTCCATAGATTTTATCACTGATCTGCCTCTATCCCAAGGCAAGTCGGTGGTGTGGGTTGTAGTAGACCGCTTCAGCATGATGTCCCACTTTGTACCCCTCAAGAATCTACCCAATGCCAAGACATTAGCTACCTTGTTTGTCAAACACATCCTGCGTCTCCATGGGGTTCCTGTCAATATTGTTTCTGACAGAGGGGTACAATTTGTTTCATTGTTTTGGAGAGCCTTCTGTAAGAAGTTGGAGATTGATCTGTCCTTCTCCTCGGCCTGCCATCCTGAAACTAATAGCCAAACTGAGAGGACTAATCAGTCTCTAGAACAATATTAAAGGTGTTTTATCTCTGTCAAGATGATTGGGTCTCCTTCATTACCCTCGGAATGACCTCGCGTGATCTGAAAATACGTATAATGGAACATATCAGGGATATCAAGGGTATTCAGCATCAACAAATTGGGGATAATGATATCCTCTTTGGCGATAGGAGTAAACCTCTTGCAAAGCATTTCAAGGAGTTTCATGGCAGCAATTGGAGACTGCTGAAAGTAAAGGGAATTGATCGTATCTATGCTGGAAACCGTGGGGGGGATATTGTGAAAAACCTTCTAAGAAAGGAAATGAAATGGATTGTTACGTTAGACACATTGTCCCCAAAGGGTCTGAACGAATCACAAAGTTTTGCATCCTTTTTGTAATAATTTTGTTTAAGACCAATGCTGTTTTTATTTGTTGCTAGTGTCAAGTGATTGGATCTTTGTAAAAAGCGAACATTGAAGATTTTGAATTAAACGGAACTATGTTAAAGACAGAATATGCAGGATGATATGAATTTCTGGAAAATGCACACAGTTGTTCATACATATATATGTATGTATTTTATAAATATGTCTCTCTGTGTATATGGATGTATTGATATGGGTATCGTATATATGTTTATATACAGATATATCTTTTACACTGCCAGTTTATGATATAATACGGAGACTGTGGAATATTTATATATGTATATATGTTTTAGTGCTGATAGAATTGGGTCAATATATATATATTTATAATTACTTTGGTTGTATGTTAATAATGAGTTTGTCTGACCTTATTTATTTTAGGTGTGGGTTTTTAATGCAGAATGTAATTTTACTGTATATTATTGTATATTTGTACAGAGTTTCTATATCATGTATAATTTATGTATACACGGTGTGTTTCACTTTTTTACATATTAGTGTTCTGATAGTATGTATTTCATTATTTAATACATATATTTATATATTTTTATATTATATGAACTGTAATATTGTTCTTATCTCACTATATAATTACACATATATTTTTATGACAATTTTATGTTATGTGTATAATAACATATTCACTTTATCAATGGACCCGGGATGCTAATCTTGATCGGAGACCATAATTCCTGCGGTAGGGTGGCTCTCTGATCGGGATTATCACCCACGAATCCATTGACTTACACTTGTGCACTTTATATTTATTATTATGATTGTGGGTCTGTTCTGTTTTTCTGATCATCCTCTTATTATAATGTTTGGTTTTTATATATACACGTTTTTATGTTTAATATTGGTCTATTTATGGTAATTTATTCATATTTCATGAAACAATAGGTGATGTAGTGTTCAATAATGGTTTTAGTCATGTATATAAAAAATGTGGATATATTATTTATTTATTTGTACATTTTTGAATTGGATATTTATTTATTTATTTCTATAGCACTTTTGAGCATCCTTATACTATGGGTAGATGTATTCAATATTTCTGCATATGGGTTTTTTTTGTGCTTTACAAATTGATATCACAAATTGACATTTTCCCTCTATTTATAATATGCTTCTTATTCTACTCACTGGGTACTTGATGGGAGCGCGTGCGGGTCGCGTGATCTCTTATGCGCCGGACCGGAAGTTGTCAATAGGTCTGAGAACGAGTCCTGGTTTCCAGGTACAACTTCCGGCCATGACGCGGATGGTCTGACGCATGGAGATGGGCGTGATCTGTCATGCGCCGATTAACATCAGCTCATTTGAGATTGTACTTATAGAGGGGAAGCAACTAGCATATTTCATCTCCTGACGAAGGAAGCGAAACGCGCGTCGAGGTGGTCCTCGGATCGGGTAGTTTCATCATGTCCATCCCAGGTAAATAAATACCTTGAGGCGTCCCAGAGCATCCAAAAGACTCAGGCAGATCAGAAACGTTCTACTAACCCCTTGTTTGTGCTCGGGGATCTGGTGTAGCTGTCCTCAAAAAATTTGCGCCTTAAAGTCCCGTCCAAAAAAGTTGCTCCCCGGTATATAGGGCCGTACAAGATCATTGAGGTCCTTAACCCTGTCTCCTTCCGGCTGGAGTTACCCCCGTCCTTTCAGATACACGTGTTCCATGCCTCTCTCCTGAAAAGATGCTCCCCGTCCTTGGCTACCTCGAGGAAACCTCCGGTCCCTGTTCTCACTCCTGAAGTGGTAAAATTCGAGGTGGCCAAGATTGTGGACAGCAGGATGGTCCAGGACTCTCTCCAGTACCTGGTCCATTGGAGAGGTTACGGGCCTGAGGAGAGGACTTGGGTACCCGCCCGGGATGTTCACGCCGGGTTATTGCTCAGGAAGTTCCATCTTCTGTTCCCCAACAAGTCAGGTCCACCTAGGAAGGGTCCAGTGACCCCTCATAAAAGGGGGTTACTGTAATGGATTTGCCTGACACAGCTTTTTTGTCGATGTCCGTGGTTAATCAGCCTGCATCTGTGCCTAGGTCTGTTAGACTGACTCGATCTGCTACCAATCAGGCTGGGAGGCTGAGGAGTGGGAGAACCTATCACAGCCTGGCCAGATGGAGCTAGCTCCCGCCCTCTGTCTATTTATACCTTCATTTCCTGCTCCTCCTTTGCCTGTGATTCTTTCCTGTTTCCTTGCTCTGCTGCTCCTGTTATTATTATTTACCTTGCTTTATGTTGACCCTGGCTTCACTGACTACGCTGCTGCTCTGCGTTTGGTACGTCGTACACTCCTGGTTTGACTCGGCTCGTTCACTACTCCTGTTTCTCACGGTGTTGCCGTGGGCAACTGCCCCATTTCCCTTAGCTTCTGTGTACCCTTGTCTGTTTGTCTGTCGTACACATATTGAGCGTAGGGACCGTCGCCCAGTTGTACACTGTCACCTAGGACGGGCCGTGCAAGTAGGCAGGGACTGAGTGGTGGGTAGATTAGGGCTCACCTGTCTGTCTCCCTACCCTGTCATTACATTGGGTGAGTATAAGTTTTCATTTTTTTCTAGTGAATAAACAACCTGTCAGCGGCACAAAGGTGAATACAGTGCATTCGGAAAGTCTTCAGACACTTTCTCTTTTCTCACATTTTGTTATGTTGAGGCCTTATGCAAAAATTAAAAAATTCACGTTTTTCCCCATCATTCTGTACTCAATACCCCATAATGACAAAGTGAAAACAGAATTTTAGAAATTTTTGCAAATTTATTAAAAATGAAAACTCAAGAGGGACTTCCGGAGGCGGGGCATCCTGAGTGTCCGCATCTTACCTCGGCTCTGTGCACCATGCAGGGAATCCGGCTGCTATTGCTGACATCGGAGGCTCACTGACCTCCTTCTAGTGCTGGGTGCACAGGACAGCCTCCCCTGCACCGTCGGAGCCTCTCATTTGCTCTGGGAGTCGTCAGTGTCTCCATTGAGGCTCGCTGCCTTAGAGGCCACCGGCCATCTTGCGGCCTACTACTTCGCCACGGGTGGGGACAGCCTGGTAGTGGCGCCGGAGCTGCTGCCTTCCATCTTCCCCTATGAGAGGGTCTCGGTGCCCTTATATTGCCGCCCAGAGACATTTACTTGCCGGGTGGGGCCTGCCATCCTGCCTCATCCGGAGTCGGCTGGTCACTGCTGCCGGCCTTGAGGCTGCTGTAGCATCTCCCCTTTACATCTGGGATCCCCAGTTGCCTCGTGGAGGGGGACTGTGAGGCAGAAATCACCCCCATGCACAGGGGACGCTGGGGGGAACTGTAACACCTCTGCCTGGCTCCCTGAGGGGGAAGAATTGAGCGCCCCGTTTGCTGCTGGCTCCTTCCTCACTATCTGCTCGTCTTCATCTCTCCAAGTAAAGCAGCCGGACCGGAGATATCGCCTGGTACTGAGTGAGTACAGTGTCTCCCCTTTCAAGGACTGAGTATAATCTTCTGCTATGTACAGGGGACACATAGTGACTTGTTGCGTGTATACTTTGAACTCTGTTTGCCGCAACCCTGTGATGCCCGCTTGTCATCTGGCATATATGCCATCTGGATAACTACATTGCCTGTTGTACCGGCCTGACTGCTCATACTTCACTACTATCTGACTTAAGCAATAGCTGAATGCTTGTGACGTTGCTGCCACCTAGTGGTCATTCTAGTCTTGTTCGTCGCACCATCTCTGTTCTACAAATTGAAAATCCTGATAAAATGCTGATGCCGTAACCCTAAAATGGAGGAGACGACCCGTCTGATCTAATCTAGCCCTTCCATCTCCCTCCCTGTCTTGATAATGAGCTAAAATAGAATAAAAAAAGACACGGCGCCACATAGTGCAAATAAAAGCGAGGTAGAACAAGAGAGCAAACTTGATGGTAAAAAGATGCTCACCTTGAATTGTAGACACTGGTAGGTGTCACAAAAGTAATGAAGCTGCTGCCAGGTCCATACACAAAGCAAACAAAGTTTGTTGTCGAATTGGAACTTGATAGAGTGAAAAAAGGAGCACCGGCGCTGCTATAATGAACGATGAACAATGTGGAGACTTAGACAGGCATCAAGGAAAAGTATTTAATTGTCAGAGGCTACGCGTTTCAACACCGAACCGGCGTCTTCATCAGGCCAATACAGACTGTGCGGTTCACACATATTTATACACACCAAAGCAATGAGCATCAATTAACAAACAAAAAAAACGCCAAAGGGGCAGGTCAAAGGTCACCAAAGGAAAAACAAATATATACAGACATATATACATATTCAAAACTTGAGGCCACATAGATCATTTCAATTGGAATGATGAATTAAAATTAGTATCAAAAATGTTAGATAAAAACGAAAGTGATAAAACTGTAATGACGGTATAAATATGACATTCGGCTGGAATACGAACTTTCTTTCTAGAAATCATTTTTATGATGGACAGATAGAATAGATCCTACCGTGTCCAAGTAGGCAAAGAAAAGAAAATAAACAAAGGAAAAAAATAATAATCCCAGGATAGGATAAGTAAAATACGGCGACGCTGATCCAGCGCAGGGCCGCCATCAGGGGGGTATTACTGGTACTCCCGTCAGGGGCCCGGCCACATGGATGAAGAAAAGGGGCCCGCCGGGCTGCCGTCGCCCCCCCCCTCCTCGGACTGTTGCCCCCCCCCTCGGACTGTTGCCCCTCCCCCTCGGACTGTTGCCCCCCCACTCGCAACGCTCACGGCCCCCCCTCGCAACGCCCGCGGCACCCCCCTAGCGACCCCGCCTAGCGACACCCCCCTAGCGACACTCCCCTAGCAACACTCGCGGCAGCCCCTGCATACCTGTTGTTGCTTCACTGGAGAGGAAGATGCAGCATGTGCTGAAGCTGCGTGTGGAGATCCCGCCCCCCAGCTCCTCTACACTGCCGACCGGACCTGCAGGCTGGTGAGTATGTTCCCCTATCCATCCTGATTCCCATCCCCCTAACCCCATTTGTAGATTGTATAAAGTACGTTAAAAAGTTTTTTGGAATTTTTTCGTTTTCCTATCGGTTTTTTGCCGCGATTTTCGTAATCGCGGCAAAAATGCCGCAGTTTTGCCGCGATTATATAAAAATCGCGGCAAAACCGCGTGATTTGTGCCGCAATTACGAAAATTGCATAAAAAAAAGATACAAAACATGAAAAGTGCTGTTAGGCTATATTCTCACAGTGCGGTCAAGTCACGTTTTTGAAAAAATTGTGGCAAAAAAATGGGATTTCACCGCACTGTGTAACTAGACTAAGGCCTTATTCAGATGGCCGCATTCGGTCCGTGACATACGGAGCGTGTATCGGCTGTATCTCACAGGCTGACCACAATTCATGGAGCCGGACTCCTAGCATCATAGTTATCAGTGTTGCTGGGAGTCCCTGCCTCTCTGCGGGAATACTGTCCCATACTGTAATGATGCTTTCAGTATGGGACCAGGGACAGTATTCCCACGGGAAGGGAGGGACTATGATCATAGATAACTGTGATGCTAGAAACCCCGCTCCCTGAACTGTGGTCGGTCCGGGAAATATGGCCGATACACGCTCCTTATATCACAGACCGAACATGGACATCTGAATAAGCCACTTACTTGCCTCCTATTTTTGGTGCGGATTGCGCACTGAAAATTCACTACAAATTACAATATAAGGCCTTATTCACACGAACGTGTTATACGTCCGTGATACTTATTACGTCGCACGGACTTATGTTAGTGAATGGGGCCGCTCAGACTGTCAGTGAATTTCACGCAGCGTGTGTGCGCTGTGTAAAACTCACGACATGTCATATACTTGCCCGTGTTTCGCGCAGCACACACCCATTGAAGTCATTGGGTGCGTGCAAATCGTGCACGGAAGCACTTCCGGGTGACGCGCGTGATTCGCGCTACAGTAGGTAAAGAAGTGAAGGGAAACATAAAAGCCCCCCCTTCTTTACTGTGTTGTAACATCAAAACAGAGTGTCATAATGATGCCGGCTGCGCGAAAATCACGCAGCCGCGCACCATATGCTGATGCCACACTGAACTTTTGCTCGGGTAAAATGCAGCGTTTTTTGCGCGTGCAAAACGGACACGTTCGTGTGAATAAAGCCTAAGGCGATATTCAGACCAACGTGTGTGAAGAACGGCCGTTTTTTGTGGCCGAATTGCAGCCGTGCGGGACCCGTTTTCACACATCCCTCATAGACTTGAGTCTATTGAGGGATCCGTGAAAACGCACAAAAATAGGACATGTCCTATTTTTTTACAGGCCATTCACACGATCCGTTAGAACAACAACCATGTGTATAACCCCATAGAAATACCTGCAGCCGTGTGACGGCCATTCAAAAAACGTCCTTCACACGGACGATTAACACGTTAGTCTGAATAAGCCCCAACTCATGTGAATGGGGTTTGTCAGAACCTCACGCATGTGCAGCATTTCACCCCACAAGTAATTTTTTTTCAGCTTCCCAGTACATTATGCGGCACAATAAATGGTGCCATGAAAAACTACAACTTGTACCGCAAAAAACAAGCCCTCAAGTAAAAAAAATTATAGCTTTTGGAAGGTGGAGAGGAAAAAACAAAAGTTAAAATCCAAAAAATGGCTGAGGAGGGAAGGGGTTAAATAAGCTGCATGCCTATTAGCCCTTATTCACACGACAGGGTTTCCCGGCCGGGTGACGGCCGTTCATAAATCAGCCGTCGCCCGGCTGCAGTAGGAACAATAGACCCCTAAAGGGCTATTCACACGACCGATTTTTTGACGGGCCGGGAAAACCGGCCGTCAAAAAATGGGACATGCCCTATTTTCGTCCGTTTACCCGGCCGCCCGGCTCCCATAGAAGTCTATGGGGCCGGGTAATACACGGCCATCACCGGAATGTTTCCCGAGTGATGGCCGTGTCTACCGTCGCTCGCTCTCTCCTCCTCACAGCGCAGAGTGCATGTGAGGAGGAGGAGTGTATCTCATTCAGAAGAAGCGCCCTATGCTGGAGGTAACACTGCGGGGGTACTGCTGTAGCGACGTCCCTGCTCTGCTATGTGCAGGGGTACTGTGTGGCAGGGCTGGGGTGTACAGCAGGAGGAAGGGGGCGCTGCGCTGGCTCCCTTCCCAAATCGCCCTGGCCCTGCGAATCAGCCTCCTTTCCGCCCTGGCGCTTCTTCAGGCATCGCTACCGCTATAGCAGCCATAGCAGCTGCTAGCGGCGACACCTACCATGGCCGATGGCGCCGCTAGCAGCTGCTGCGGCTGCTACTGCTGTAGCTTCGTCCCTCCTCTGCTATGTGCTAGCCCCACTTTAGCTCCCTGAAGGAGCGGAATCCCTGTGTGTTCAGGGATTCCGCTCCTGGACAGAGCGCTTGATGTCTCTGTCCATATCTGGGCAGTGACACCAGGGGAAACTCCTGAAGCGGAATCCCCGAACACTCTGTGACCGGGGATTCCACACCAGGAGAAGCCAGTAACGTTCAGTGTCCATAAATGGACACAGACAACAGGGGCTTTTCCTGAAGTGGAATCACCGGTCACATGGGGATTCCCCTTCAGGAGTTGCCCCTGATGTCACTGTCCAGATATGCCCGGCCCGGAACGGATGCAAAACTAATGCAAACCGGCCGGGAAAAACGGCGGGACACTGTCGTGTGAATAAGGCCTTAGGGTATGTTCACACAATTAGCAAAATCAGTCTGAAAATACAGAGATATTCAAGGGAAAACAGCTCCTGATTTTCAGAAGTTTTTTTAAGCAAACTCGTGTTTGCTCATCCACTTCTCTTCGTTACCACCCAGCTTCTGGCAGTGCACAGACACACAGTCCTCGCGAGATCACGCTGTGACGTCACTCACTTCCTCCCACAGGAACTTCATCGCGTCGGACGAGCGAGGACACGCTGTGTGTCTGTGAACTGCCAGAAGCTTGGTGTTAACGAAGAGAAGTGGATGATGCTGATTCGTCAGCATCATACACTTCTATTCACAACGCCCAGCTAGTAAAAGAAGTAAAAACGCCCAGATGTACACACACAAGACACGCCCACTTGGACATAACTTTAAACACGCCCAGTTGTACTTAAGAAAGGCTCATTTGCATAAATATAAAAATGGTCATAACTTGAAAAAAAACAAAAATGTTACTGTTATCTACATTGCAGCGCCGATCTGCTACAATAAGAGATAGGGGTTTGAAAATCTGGTGACAGAGCCTCTTTAAGGCCCCTTCACATCGTATTGTTGCCCTAAGTTTATCGTGTAGTCAGGAAATCTCCTACCTTACAGTATAAACAACGTAAACGATAATTCACAGGGCTCCATTATGTTCTTTTAGCCTCCGTGCTGGTGGACGTCGGTTTACCTTCTTTTTGAAGGATCAAATGGCGTAGTAGACTTTGTTATTCCGGAGTCCCCAGGCAGCATCACAAGTGCTCTACCCGTGGACTTTGTCCCTGGGAGCTCCTGACATCACTGTCCATATATGTAAAGTGACATCAGGGGATTCTCCAGGGCCGGAATCCCTGGCCAGAATGTTGCCGACGCTCCGGCCGTGTACTCAGGCTTTGTGCAGCTTCGGACGTCACTTTATGTATATGGACATCAGGAGCAGCGCCATAGTCCCTGGGCAGAGCGCTAGTAGAAGGCTCCAGCCCTGTTCATGGACAGTGACTTCAGTAGTTTTCCCTGGGCCATTCCCCAGGCGACGTTTCCCACTGTATGCCATACATTCGGATACGTTTTAGCTAAATAGATCAAAATCCGGAGCATGAACCGGTCACTGCCGACTCCATGGTTTCCTTCACTGTAATTGACATCAGCACCAAAATAATTTAATGCGAATAACGTACAAACGTGAGCGCCACACATTCCGTTGCCCACCCCCGGTAATGGAGGGGGGGGCCCAGACATCATGGCTGTATGGGGCCCAGAAATTCCTGATGGCGGCCCTGATCCAGCGTCCCTGGTTGCTAGGTCACATAGAAAGTACGGTGGCCGAAGGAGGACAAAAAGGAGGTTGGAACGCATGGTGGAACGCAGATAAAACAAAGCACGGAGACCAGTGCCAACAAAAGCACAGCAATAAGGAACAGAAGGACGACAGACAGTAAGTACCTTTGAGTGATGGAATGAGAGCATGTTGTCTACTATACCAAGATTGAAAAGTATAAAAAATTGATAAAAATAATTATGCAGGATATCAACGTAATAATAAAAGAATTGAGAAATAAGAGAATTGAACACTTATAGGCAACAATAAAAGTAGTTAAAAGCATCATTATCACAAAAAGAACATATATAAAATGTAAAATTATAATAATAGACCCCAAAGGTATTGCACATATTAAGGCAGTGAAAGTAAGGATACTCGTTATTCTAAAGATGATTCTGTGAGGTCGTTCAAGCCATTGGGATGTAAAGTACCCAATTTGTATATCTCTGCTTGAGTCTAATAAACCTATCAGGTATATCAGATGGGATTTGTTCAATTGGAGTAACCATTATATTCTCAAAACTACACTTATGTTTTAATGTACAGTGTCGTGACACGCTCTGCTTTAGGAAACCTTTGCTAACATTAAATCTATGTTTATTAATGCGGTTCCTTAATGTTTGTGTAGTGCGACCCACATACTGTAGGTTACATGTACACTGCAACAAATAAACTACAAAAGTACTACCACAGTTGAGGTGGTTTTTTATAGGAAATTTTTCACACGTTACTGTTGAAAGATACTCCGTGCATTTATTAGTAATGTTATTACAGCATAGGCACCTATTGTGACCACAACAAAAATAACCATTCTTATCTGTCATTAAATTTGGATTTCTCTTTTTGGTAGTACGTATTTTGCTAGGGACTATTACATTTTTTAGTGTTTTGGCCCGTCTGAATGTGATCGCAGGTTTGTCAGGAAGTATTGGTTTTAAAAATGGGTCATTTACTAAGATATGCCAATGTCTCCTCAAGATGGACGTAATAAGCTTACTGCCTTTATTAAACGAAGTGATAAAATTAGTGTTATGTTCACCATATTTGGATCTCTTATTAGTAGTTGATGTTTTTATTTGGATACATTCATTTTGGGTCATAGCCCTAGCTTTTAGCTCTGCACCCCCAATTAGGCTCCTTGGAAAACCTTTTTCCAAGAATCTCTTATTGAGAATCTCACATTCCTTATTGAAACTAGATTCATCGGAACAATTTTTCCTAATCCTTCGCTATTGGCCGAAAGGGACATTTTTCAACCATGGGGAATGGTGAGCACTTTTAAAATCTAGATAACTATTCACATCGACCGTTTTAAAATGAGTTCAAGTGGAGAAACGGCCACCCTTTTTTTCAATTGTTAAATCCAAGAAGTCAATAGTAATATCTGAAAAGGTATGCGTAAACGTAAGGCCAAAAATATTGTTATTTAAATAATCTATAAAAGCACCAGCAGTAGATGAGTCACCCTTCCAGATAAAAAACAGATCGTCAATATAACGTCTGTAGAAGACAATCTTATCTGTAAAATTATGTTTGCTCAATATAAGGGATTCCTCGAATGACCCCATATATAAATTTGCATAGGAGGGTGCAAAACGCGACCCCATCGCACACCCTTTGATCTGTTTATAAAAATTGCCTTCGAAACTGAAAACATTATGTGTTAAAATGAACTCGATTCAATCAATAATAAAATTAAGCTGCATATTAGAAAAACGGGAGTCAGTTGAAAGAAAGGAAGAGGTGGCTTGCACATAAGAGGACTTTTTGCAGTTGGAAGTGTGACAATCCGAGACTGGGAAATTGGGGTGATGGGGGGCATTGTGAACTGGGAGGGGAGACCTAAAAAAGAACCAGTAGGACTGATATGGTCAAGGATGGGAGCCGAATCTTCAGAATTGATAACATGAGTATTTTGGGAAGGGACAAAATCAGGGGACCCTGAGAAATGAGTGGTCAGATCAAAAAGGGTTGACGGAATAGCAGAACTAACGGTGAGATCAATAGAATCATTAAGCATAGAGGAGTTGGATGATAAACCAGAAGGTGTGTCAGGGATAAGGTTAAAAAGTTTAAGGTGTGCATCTAGGTCACAGGATTTAAATGCAAATTGAGGGATTTGACCTAGGGACCTAGGTATAATTGTACTAGTAGATTGGGTATTGGGGATAATACTGGTAGAAGCTAACATAACATTTTGAGGCAAGCCACTATTAGTTAAAACTGACCAATTGGATTTGGGCACACTCAAGGGAGTCGGTGTGGTAATGGTACATGGATTTTCAACTACCTGGGGAGAAGATGAAATAGGATTACTATAATTAGAAAAACCTACAGGATAGATCTGAATACATTGATGAAGCCTTTAGGCTACTTTCTGATAAGTTATTTTATGGAAAATTTGACGTTTAAGCCCTATCTCTAAATTCGAAATTGAGTATAAGTCTCTGATAGAAACGGCGTTTAGTGATGATCTATTGTGTAAGAAAGAAAGGGGCTTTCTGACTGTTCCATTTCCAACCATCCCCTTCATGTACCATCTGCCAAAGATTCACAAAGCCTTATCTAACCCTCCGGGTCGACCGATCATCTCAGGCATAGGGTCTCTGACCAACAATATGTCACATTTCATTGATATTCATCTCCAGCCTCTTGTTTTGAAATTGCCTTCCTTCCTTAAGGATTCTACACAACTCATTAGGGAATTGGTTGAGTTACAGTCCACATGTGATCTGTCACACATTAGCTTCCTCACTGCTGATGTGTCTTCTTTGTACACGAATATTCCGCATGTACAGGGATTGCAAGCCACCTCTTCCTTTCTTTCAACTGACTCCCGTTTTTCTAATATGCAGCTTAATTTTATTATTGATTGTATCGAGTTCATTTTAACACATAATGTTTTCAGTTTCGAAGGCAATTTTTATAAACAGATCAAAGGGTGTGCGATGGGGTCGCGTTTTTCACCCTCCTATGCATATTTATATATGGGGTCATTCGAGGAATCCCTTATATTGAGCAAACATAATTTTACAGATAAGATTGTCTTCTACAGACATTATATTGACGATCTGTTTTTTATCTGGAAAGGTGACTCATCTACTGCTAGTGCTTTTATAGATTATTTAAATAACAATATTTTTGGCCTTACGTTTACGCATACCTTTTCAGATATTACTATTGACTTCTTGGATTTAACAATTGAAAAAAAGAGTGGCCGTTTCTCCACTTGAACTCATTTTAAAACGGTCGATGTGAATAGTTATCTAGATTTTAAAAGTGCTCACCATTCCCCATGGTTGAAAAATGTCCCTTTCGGCCAATAGCGAAGGATTAGGAAAAATTGTTCCGATGAATCTAGTTTCAATAAGGAATGTGAGATTCTCAATAAGAGATTCTTGGAAAAAGGTTTTCCAAGGAGCCTAATTGGGGGTGCAGAGCTAAAAGCTAGGGCTATGACCCAAAATGAATGTATCCAAATAAAAACATCAACTACTAATAAGAGATCCAAATATGGTGAACATAACACTAATTTTATCACTTCGTTTAATAAAGGCAGTAAGCTTATTACGTCCATCTTGAGGAGACATTGGCATATCTTAGTAAATGACCCATTTTTAAAACCAATACTTCCTGACAAACCTGCGATCACATTCAGACGGGCCAAAACACTAAAAAATTTAATAGTCCCTAGCAAAATACGTACTACCAAAAAGAGAAATCCAAAATTAATGACAGATAAGAATGGTTATTTTCGTTGTGGTCACAATAGGTGCCTATGCTGTAATAACATTACTAATAAATGCACGGAGTATCTTTCAACAGTAACGTGTGAAAAATTTCCTATAAAAAACCACCTCAACTGTGGTAGTACTTTTGTAGTTTATTTGTTGCAGTGTACATGTAACCTACAGTATGTGGGTCGCACTACACAAACATTAAGGAACCGCATTAACCCGTTAGTGACCAGCCCATCGTGTTTCTACGTCGGTCACTAACGGGCCTTATTCCGATGCCATAGACTTTTTACGTCGCGGCATCGGAATAAGTTTACAGAGCAGGGAGCTGTCAAATCTCCCTGCTCTCAGCTGCTAGAGGCAGCTGAGGGCTGGGAGCGTCCCTGCTCTGCCGGGTGAGATCGATATTAGTATCGATCTCACCCGTTTAACCCCTCAGATGCGGTGCACAATAGCGAGCACCGCATCTGAGTGGTTTTGGAGAGAGGGAGGGAGCTCCCTCTCTCCCCCACCGACACCCGGCGATACGATCGCCGAGTGTCTGTGTCTCCAATGGCAGCCGAGGGTCTAATAAAGGCCCCCAGGCCTGCCTGGAGTGAATGCCTGCTAGATCATGCCGCAGGCATGACCTAGCAGATGCCTGTCCGTGTATTATAAATGCGATCGCAGAATCGCATATTATAGTCCCCTAGTGGGACTAGTAAAAAAGTGAAAAAAAAGTTTAATAAAGTTAATTTTAAAAAAAAATTGAAAAAAAATGAAAAACCCAGCTTTACCCCTCACAAAATGCTTTACTATTAAAAAAACAAAATAAAGTTAAAAAGTTACACATATTTGGTATCAGCGCGTTCGTAACGACCCCGACTATAAATCTATTAGGAGTGATAATAGCAAGGAAAAAGAGGAATGGGAGGAAACCTCCAGCTCACCAGCTTCACACTCCTGTGTCTGATATCGCCCGGATCAGCCGCGACGGCCCACGGCAGGAAACTGTAGCAAAAAGAAGGAATGATCCAGCGATGTGTGATAAAGGTGGGGGAAACTCTGTTCCCACTTTATTGGAAAAATCAAACCACGAATAATACAACGATTCCACCACCTTGTCACCCTCCTGGTGTTGTTCGTTATTTCGTTGTATTATTCGTGGTTTGATTTTTCCAATAAAGTGGGAACAGAGTTTCCCCCACCTTTATCACACATCGCTGGATCATTCCTTCTTTTTGCTATAAATCTATTACATTATTTAACCCGCACGGTGAACGCCGTAAAAAATGTAATAAAAAACTATGGAAAAATTGCTGTTTTCTGTGAATACTGACTTTAAAAAAATGTGATAAAAAGTGATCAAAAACTCGCATCTACTCCAAAATGGTACCAATAAAAACTACAAGTCTTCCCGCAAAAAAAAAGCCCTCATACAACCACACCGGCGAAAAAATAAAAACGTTACGGCTTTTCAAATATGGAGACCCCAAAACAAATCATTTTGAAGAAAAAGCGTTTTTACTGTGTAAAAGTAGTAAAACATACAAAAACTAAACAAATTGAGTATCGTTGCAATCGTAACAACCCGCTGAATAAAGTTATTGTGTTATTTATATCACACGGTAAACGGCGTAGATTTAAGACGCGAAAAAGAGTGGCGAAATTTCAGGGAGTTTTCTATTTCCCCCCAAATAAAAGTTAATCAATAAATTATATGTACCCCAAAATAGTGCTATTAAAAAATACAACTTGTCCCGCAAAAAACAAGACCTTATACAGCTATGTCGACGCAAAAATAAAAACGTTACAGCTCTTGGAATGTGACGATGGAAAAACTTAAAAAATGGCTTGGTCATTAAGGTCTAAAATAGGCCGGTCACTAAGGGGTTAATAAATATAGATTTAATGTTAGGAAAGGTTTCCTAAAGCAGAGCGTGTCACAACACTGTACATTAAAACATAAGTGTAGTTTTGAGAATATAATGGTTACTCCAATTGAAAAAATCCCATCTGATATACCTGATAGGTTTATTAGACTCAAGCAGAGAGAGAATTTTTGGATATACAAATTTGGGTACTTTACATCCCAATGGCTTGAACGACCTCACGGAATCCTCTTTAGAATAACGAGTATCCTTACTTTCACTGCCTTAATATGTGCAATACCTTTGGGGTCTATTATTATAATTTTACATTTTATATATGTTCTTTTTGTGATAATGATGCTTTTAACTACTTTTATTGTTGCCTATAAGTGTTCAATTATCTTATTTCACAATTCTTTTATTATTACGTTGATATCCTGCATAATTATTTTTATCAATTTTTTATACTTTTCAATCTAGGTATAGTAGACAACATGCTCTCATTCCATCACTTAGAAGCACTCATAGGTACTTACTGTCTGACGTCCTTCTGTTCCTTATTGCTGTGCTTTTGTTGGCACTGGTCTCCGTGCTTTGTTTTATCTGCGTTCCACCATGCGGCCAACGTCCTTTTTGTCCTCCTTCGGCCACCGTACTTTCTATGTGACCTAGCAACCAGGGACGCTGCATCAGTGTCGCCGTATTTTACTTATCCTATCCTGGGATTATTATTTTTTTCCTTTGTTTATTTTCTTTTCTTTGCCTACTTGGACACGGTAGGATCTATTCTATCTGTCCATCATAAAAATGATTTATAGAAAGAAAGTTCGTATTCCAGCCGAATGTCATATTTATACCGTCATTACAGTTTTATCACTTTCGTTTTTATCTAACATTTTTGATACTAATTTTAATTCATCGTTCCAATTGAAATTATCTATGTGGCCTCAAGTTTTGAATATGTATGTATATATTTGTTTTTACTTTGGTGACTTTTGACCTGCCCCTTTGGCGTTTTTTTTGTTTGTTAATTGATGCTCATTGCTTTGGTGTGTATAAATGTGTGTGAACCGCACAGTCTGTATTGGCCTGATGAAGACGCCAGTTCGGTGTTGAAACGCGTAGCCTCTGACAATTAAATACTTTTCCTTGATGCCTGTCTAAGTCTCCACATTGTTCATCGTTCATTATAGCAGCGCCGGTGGTCCTTTTTTCACTCTATCAAGTTGTCTTGATAATGGACAAATTTCTTCATGGACACATCCAGCCTCCACGTTTTACTAGGCAATCTCAAGGGACCGATCCTAAAACAGAAGCAATGACAAGGGGAAAACCCTGTAAAGACAAACAGGGGCCTAGACCTCCTCAGGCTCCGTCTGCATCAATGTCTTGTCCTCATTCACCGGAGCTTCTCCAAACCGGAGATACTCCACCAAACCTATCTCCGGCTGACAGTCCTATGTCCTCTCCGCTTATGGATCATCATCATGCCACTGTAGTGGCAGAAGAGGTGTCTCGCTTAATGATGCCTTTATTTGACAAGAGAATGGATCTGATCCATACCTCCATTAACTCAGCACTGGCGCAGATTACCATGATCGCACAAAAAATAGCAGACCTGGAAAACCGTGTGCTAGCATGCGAAACTACAGTGTCTGATCTGGCGAACTCGGTGGCTCAACACCAAAATGCAGAAATCATTCTGAGAGATAAGTTGAAGGACCTGGAAAACCTGGATAGGCGGAACAATCTGCGCTTTGTAGGAATTCCCGAAAGCGTTGTGGGCACCGATCTCATGCGGCTTCTCACAACTGACCTCCCCTCTGCCCTCCAACTGGATTTTCCACCGGACTCATTCAGCATTGTCACAGAACTGGCCCCCCACTGGGAGAGAGAGAGAGTAAACCTCGCCCTTATAGCGAAATATCTTAACTGGGTAATCAAGGAACGTGTCTTAAGGGCTTATAGACCGGCCAAGAGCTTGCATCTTTTCACTTTGTGAAAATTTGGGGACTCTTCTACCTCATGTTTTTCAGTGCCTTACCACATGTTGCGTATTTGCACTGTAGTGCTGCTCTTGTTTTCTTTTTATATGCCTTGCATTACTGATTTTTATTGTTAAGTGGTGCACATATTGTTCACTTTATTTAACTGTTTTTTTCTTAACTCAGGTTTTTTTCCACCCCCTTCTTTCCTGAACACGTGTTATCCTCCTAGGTCGCTACATCGTGGGATCTACTGCTTGCTGGGACAGTGGACCCCGATCTTGTAATTCATCGCACTACTACTTCGAGGTCGCCCATACTAGGATAGGATGAGTACCCTTTATAGCACTATAGACACACCTGTCGTCACGCCTTCCACACTACGTATGGTCAGCTGGAATGTTGCCGGCCTAAATACTGTGGTCAAGCGTAAAAAGGTAGTAACTTAAAGCGACTGAGACCCCATGTAATTTTCTTACAGGAGACACACTGGCGTGATGGCAGCGAGGGTTCGCTGAGAGCCCCATGGTTGGGTGACTATTACACAGCCTCATATACTTCTAAATCTAGGAGGGTGGCAACTCTTTTTCATAAATCTCTGGACCTGACTGTTCACGATACATACTCGGACCTGGGGGGACATTTCCTGTACATCGATGTTACTATTAACACGCACAGATATAGCCTGGTTAACATATACGCACCCGTGTACCCTAACGCAGACTTTTACTCCTTTCTCTTCACTTTTCTACTTCAGAGACAAACACATACTTTGACCCTGGGAGGCAACTTTAATCTCACCTTGAACTCAGACATAGACCGGTCCAACCCGACCACACAGGACCGCGTGGAGGCCTCGGTACCCTTTACACTCATGGAACACCTATCATTGTGTGATCCCTGGGGTGTAACCCACACCTCCTCACGAGAATACACATATTTTTCGCATTTGTCCACAACACTCACTCGAGAATTTATTATTTTCTTATACTGGATTCCCTTTTTCCCATCACTCACCTCGGTAGACCTGACGCCCATATGCATATCAGATCATGCTCCAGTATGCATGGAATTTACCACGGGCACTTCAACGTCCTATAGTCTTAATTGGCGGTTCCCTTCCTATCCGTTGACCTTTGAGGATTTCCGCAAATACCTGACCGTCCGCTGGTCTCATTACGTAGATGACAATATTGCCACCCTAGATGATGCGGCCATTTTTTGGTCTGCGTCTAAGGCGGTTATGAGAGGACACATCATTTCTTATGTCAATTTGAAACAAATTATCGTAAGAAATTGCATTCCTTAAATACGGACCTTATCAAGGCTCATAAATTACTGGTAGAATCCCGTACTCCTGAGGCTAAAACAGCATATTTAGCAACTAAACCTCTATTGGAGACTTACATACAGGGTCAGGCTAGATGGGGCGTGGATATGACCAACAACAGATATTTTAGATGGGGTAATCGTGCCAGCTCTCTGCTGGCAAAAATTCACAGACCTAAGCGCTCGAGTCACAACATTGTGAAATTAGTGGATCCGGTGTCTCGTTCTGAGATTTTGAACTCTGATCTCGTCCGGCGGGAGTTTGTGAATTATTTTGCGGACTTTTATCGAACAACAACATATGATCAGGAGGAAACTAAGTAATTCCTATCCAGCTTCATCTGCCCAAACTAACCGAAGAAAATAGAACAGTTTTAAATAATGATATAACGGAGGCGGAGGTTGCTTTAGCAATCTCTAACCTACCCAATAATAAAACGCTGGGTCCTGATGGCCTATCGGCTGAATACTACAAACTTTTGCCAGATATTGTACCGACATTGAGGAGGACCTTACAAGCCATATTTAGTGGGGAGATTGACCTGCCTAACTTTCATGAGTCCAGAACCATATTGCTTCCCAAACCTGATAGGGATCCAACCCTCCTTTCCTCATATCGTTCGATTTCCCTTTTAAACCAAGACTATAAGCTCTTAACAAAGATTTTGGCCGACTGCTTCCAAACCATGCTTGGATCGATCATTGCCACAACAACGCTAGGTTTCATGTGGAATAGACATTCCACTAAAGGTATCCGTCAGGCTGTAGCAGCCACGGTGTCTGCTCTAGACCCCTCCTCCCCAGTGACCATGCTGCAGGGACTTGACGCGGAAAAGGCGTTTGACCTCTGTATCATGGCCATTTCTCACAGTGGTGTTGCTGTCCCGGGCCTTCGGGGACCGCTTTCTAACATTCCTTTCACGCTCACAGACCTGTTCTGCCACATCCCTTACCATCAATGGGCTTAACTCACCTACTATCTCAATTTTCAGGGGTATGCGTCAGGGATGCCCTCTGTCACCATTACTTTTTTGTCCCTAGATCCCCTTCTCCGTCATCTCCAGTCCCTAGCATGTTTTCAAGGCATACAAATCGGAGATTCTCAAATTAAACTATCAGCATTTGCAGACGATATTTTGTTGTTCATATCTAACCCTGCTTCTACTCTACAACCAATCCTCCATGATATCTCAATTTATGGTGCCCTGTCAGGTTTCAAGATCAATTTACAAAAATCAGAAGCCCTAATTCTTAAGAGTCCCTCCAGGCCACTGGGGTCCTCGAAGCATGCATTTAAATGGAACTCTGATTACATTCCCTATTTGGGGGTACGCATCACGAGACAACCATCATGTTTATATCAACGAAACCTTAATCCCTTTATTGCATTTTTGGAATCCCAACTCATGGCTTGGAGGCACTTTACTCTATCATTTTTGGGTAGGGCTAATCTATTAAAAATGGTTGTCTTCCCTAAATTGTTATATTTACTACCATCCTTGCCTATATGCTTGAGACCAGTGGAAGTTAGGCGGCTGAATACTCTCTTTCGAGGCTTCATTTGGAACCAAAAGAGACCAAGAGTGAGACTATGCATATTGCAGCAACATCGTGAGCATGGAGGGATTAATTTTCCACAGATTCACTTATACAATATGGCAGCTCAACTGCAAGTGATTGGAGATTGGATAACTGGTAGCTCCTGCTTTATTGATTCTACATTAGACCAACAATTTTCAAGACCCATTTCCTTAAAAATGCCTCTTACACACTCCCTACTCGTCTCTGTCACCTCATCAACGAGCTAACCCCCTAGTCATGTCCTCTTGGAAGACATGGACCAAGGTCAGGCAACACTTTTCCGTACTCCTTCCTTGGATCTATAACTTTGATTTCCAAAACGCCAATTCCCATGTGGTTTTTCGTGTATGGGCTAGGAGGGGTTGACATGTATTAATCAGATAATTAACATGCTCACTCGTCGTCCATACTCATCTAATGAACTACGTATCCAATACGATTTCTTAGGCTAACACCCATTTTATTACATGCAGGCCTGTAGCTATGCTCACAAGGTCATTAGACACTTACAAGATCAAGACTGGGATGACTTCTTCTGTCACTTAACTCCATCTCATCAAAACCGAAAAAGACTAATCACTACCTACTATAACGTTTTAAGACAGCCATTGGACTACGCTAAATCGAGATCGGGCGTATCTTACTGGGTTGACCACTTAGATCAAATAACTCATGACGATATCTTATAAGTGTGGAGCACTGCATGCTTACTTATTACATTGTCTCTGGTTATGCCCAACTATTGTTGATTTTTGGCGAAAGATACCATATTTTGTGTCAAACACCCTGTCTATAGAATGCCCCTCAACCCAAAAGTGGGGTCTCTTTGGGATACTACCACTTTCCATGCTTTTTATTCCAAAACATCATAAAAAACTGTTATACTATGTCTCTGCGGCTGCTAGGAAGGCGATTCTCCAGGTTTGGATAAATAATACACCCCCGCACATCGTATTTTCCTAGAAAAAATATCTTATCTTTCCAGAATGGATTGGGTGGAAACCTCCCTTTGAAAAGAGCACAAAACTGAAGTTTTTTTTAAAGTTGTGGGAGAACTTTATACATCTCTTACCACTTCATATAAAACAAAAACTAATTGCATGCTTTGGCTTCACAACTTAGTATCTGGAGCATCATCTGTCTGGTGTGACATCAATCATGATATGTGTCACGGGCACAGGGTACGTGGACCCACTAGGCCGCTCCGCCATAGCGGGGAGGCAGCTGACCAGGTCACAGTCTATGCGGAAGTAAATGGCAGACAGTAATGCTTGGGTACCTGAAATAGTCCGGGCGGTAGCTGTGGCTTCAGCACGGATGGAGGCAGGTGCGGCAAGTGGCGCCAGACGTGGCGGGCAGTATCCGATGAAGCGGTAGACACTTGATGTGGCAGATGACACTTGAATGCTGGTAGGCACAGGAACAATACGGAATACAGGAACGGTAACAGGGCACGGGTAACAGCTGGAACGGGAGACACTAAGGGACCATTTGCGAGACAGACTGGGAAGACTAACAACGCTCAGGCAAGGATTAGAAGGCCAGGGGCCTTCTTATAGACCAGGAAATCGTGGCAGTTGATCGTGATGACGATTTCCTAATTGCGCGCGCTGGCCCTTTAAGGCCGGCGCGAGCGTGTGCGCGCACCCTACGGGACCCAGCCGAATGGGGCGGAAGTGAGCGCTGGCATCTCCTAGGAGGGAGACGGAGGCCAGCGCTCACAGATCCATGGCTGCGGCCGTCGGGAGGTGAGTAAACCATGGGCGCTACAGTATGATTCCTTAAATATCTGTGTGGAATCGCGGTACCGATGGGGGATACACGTGTCCATCCTCTTCCTCCCTCCCTCCTCTATCCTTCCCTTCCCCCTTATTTATGGTTCATTTAGTGTGTTTCATGTTCTATGAATATTGATACTTTTTCCATTTGTCTTTGGGGTAAAATCTCTAATTCTGCCCTCGTTCCAACTAGGATCATTTGAAGTAATTGATACAAATTGTAGATGATATAATATGCAAAATAATGATATAAGTGTTCGGAGATGCTATTGCCATGGGACATATTGTTGAATTTTTGTTCGCTTGTTTGGAAAAATAAAAATGCATACATTAAAAAAAAAAATGAAAACTCAAATTTCTCATGGACATAAGTATTCAGACCCTTTACTATGACACTTGAAATTTAGCTCTGGGGGCACCCCATTTCTGTAGATCATCTTTGAAATGTTTCTACACATTGATTGGAGTCGACCTGTGACAAATTCATTTGATTGGACATGATTTGGAAAGACACACCCCTATTTATATAAGCTCTTCCAGCTGACAGTATCAGAGCATATCAGAGCAAAAACCAAGCCATGAGGAAGAAAGAACTGCCTGTAGAGCTCAGAGACAGGATTGCGTGGAGACACAGATCTGGAGAAGGGTACAAAAAAAAATTCTGCTGCACTGAAAGTTCCCAAGAACACAGTGGCCTCCATAATTCTTGAATGGAAAAAGTTTGGAATAACTAGGACTCTTCCTAGAGCTGGCTGTCCCACTAAACGAAGTAGTCAGGGGAGAAAGGCCTTGGTAAGAGAGGTGACCAATAACCCGATGGTCACTCTGGCTAAGTTCCAAAGATCCTGTGTGCAGATGGGAGAAACTTCCAGAAGGTCAATCATCGCTGCAGCAATCCATCAATCTGGGCTTTATGGCAGAGTGGCCAAAAAGAAGAATCTCCTCAGTAAAAGACACATGAAAGCTGGCTAGAATTTGCAAAAAAGCACCTAAAGGTTTCGCAGACTGTGAGAAACAAGATTCCGTGGTTTGATGAAACCAAGATTGAACTTTTTGGCCTCAATTCTTAGCGTCATATCTGGAGGAAACCAGGTACTGCTCATCACCTGCACAATACCATCCCTACAGTGAAGCATGGTGGTGGTTGCATCATGCTGTGAAGGTGTTTTTCAGCGGCTGGGACAGGGAGACTGGTAAGGGTTAAAGGAAAAATGAATAGAGCAAAGTACAGAGATATTCTTAATGAATAACTGATCCAGAGTACTTTGGACCTCAGACTGGGCCGAAGGTTCACCTTCCCACAAGATAATGACCCTAAGCACACAGCCAAGACAACAAAGGAGTGGCTTAGGGACATCTCTGTGAATGTCCTTGAGTTTCCCCGCCAGAACCCTGTCTTGAACCCAATCGAACATCTCTGGAGAGACCTAAAAATGACTGTCCACCGACGGTTCCCATCCAACCTGACAGAGCTTGAGAAGATCTACAGAGAAGAGATATTAATTAGGTAAGGAGGGAGACAAAAGACAAAATAAAACAAAAAGAGAAACAAGGAAAGGTTTCGACACCGGTACACAATCATCAAACCTTAAAAGACCCTGCGGATGTAAAAATAGAAAATAATGTGAGAGAAACATATTAAATTTAATTTCATTATTGAGACCACCTGGAGCCAATGTGCCCAGTGTATATATCCACATAGTCTCTTTTTGCAAAAGTACTTTGTTTCCGTTTCCCCCTCTCATATCATCGGATAGTATGTAAATACCCATATATTTTAAACCAGAAGGGGATTGGTGTTGATAAATTGTAAAGTGAGCTGCCAGTGGGTTCTTCATTTCACCTTTTTTTATATCCGATACATGTTCACTGATACTCATCTGGAGTTCGCATATGGTTTTCCCTATATACATTTTGTTGCAGGGACAGATGATGTAATATACCACCATACAGGAGCGACAATTAATAAAAGTCTGTACTCGAAAATCCTTCTCCCCTTTAGTATCACTGAATTTGTCTGTTTTAAGCGCATATTTACAATAAGAGCAAGTTCCACACCTAAACATGCCCTTCGGTCTATTTTGAAACCAGGCCTGATTATCCCTAGTTTTTCTCTTACATTCAGAACCAACCAAGATATCTTTAAGGGTTGGAGCACTTCTTGAGACCATACTCGGTGATGAACCCTCTAAGGTCTCAATTTTAGGATTCAATGTCAAATGTGACCAATTTTTAAGCATGAGGTTACGTAAAATCTCCCAATGGGAGCCATACCTGGATATAAAACGCATCCTGTCATCTTTAGGAACACTTTTTTTCCTTTCAAGGATTTCACTTCTATCCATTCTCAAAGATCGGTTATATCCACGTTTTATTATCTTTCGTGAAGAACATCTGGATTAAAATCTCTCAGATAGCTCCATGGCTTCGGTCTCAAATTTCTCAAAATTTGAGCAGTTCCTGATAAATTCACCCACCGGGATTCCCCTGATCTGTGTGTGTGTGGGGGGGGGGGGGGGGTGACTGGTTGCTGACAATAAGGTTTTACCTTCAGTGGGCTTACGATAAGTGGATGTCATCAGTCCATTATTCTCTTTATATATATTTAAATCCAGGAAGTTTATCGATACCTCACTATGGGTACATGTTAGTGAGGTGTTTTGAGTCAATTCCCTCAAAAAGAGTTCTAATTCTGGAGCCGAACCCTTCCAACAGACTAAGATGTCATCCATGATCTGAACCAGCAGGCAACAAACCTCTTGAAAAAAGGGTTTGTGTAAACCACATGTTCCTCCCACCAACCCAGGTGCAGACAGGCATAGGAAGGGGCACAGGATGACCACATTGCCGTCCCTTGGACCTGGCGGTAGTATTTGCCATCGAAGGAGAAGCAATTGTAATATAAATCTTATTCCAACATCTCAATTATAAATTCGTTCTGATGTGCCAAGTCACCACCCCGACCCTCAAGAAAAAAAGCCAAGGTTTGCAGGCCACATTCATGGGGAATTGAGGTATACAAGGATTCGACATCCAAGCCTACTAATAAAAAGTCACTCTCAAGTTGTAAATGATTGATTTTTCGTAGGAGATCCCCAGTATAAAGAACAAAAGATGGAAGTTGGCGAACGAATGGTTTGAGTTTTTCATCCACATACTTCCCAAGGTGATCAGTAGGGTCCCCAACTCCGGAAATTATAGGTCGCCCTAGAGGTAGGTCCCTATTTTTGTGCACCTTGGGAAGTAGGTATATTGTAGGCATGCATGGCTCCCTAACCAGTAGAAAGTTGTATTCATAATGACTTATCAGCCCCTCATCTAGTGCGGAGGAGGACAACATTACCACCCTTATCGCTGGGTTTAATAACCACATTTTCAAGTTTGCGCAATTCCATTAAGGCCGCTCTCTCCTATTTACTAAGGTTGTCCATACCCAGGAAGGAAGACCAGTCAAAGAGACCCAAATCCCTATGCATAGCTTCCATGAAAGCCTGTGTATATCTATTTAAACTGACATTGGGCATAGTACTACTCTTTTGACGTAGGTTAGTAAATTCTGGAATCAAGTCGTTCCAACCAGTCTCATATTGCGACTTCATGTCACCAACCCCACCCTCTTTATGCAGTTCCTCCAAATCCAATAGGGATGTATAGTCTCCCTGAGTTAGGATTTCTATATGATCCAAATGGGTATCTGGGGCAGGTTGCTCCCCTATTAATCCTCTTTTCTCACCTTTGTTATCATGCCATAATCTTAGCAAGATTTCCCTCACAAATAGATGAAGGTCCTTGTATATCTCAAACTCATTTCCTGTGGTAATTGGAGAGAATCCCAGACCACGATTTAGGAGACTTATATGGCAGGGTGACAAGGTGAGATCAGTGAGATTTATTACATTATTACAATCAATCATCTGCCCCTTCTCTGCCTCGTATTTGTCTTTCCTCTTTTCTCTGCTACCTTCTCCTCTACGGGTCTTTCTCCTATTCTGTCCCCTAAAGAAGACACCTTTTCCTGACTGGTATCAGTATATCTACTTCTAAAGGTTTCGTTGTTACTTGAGGGATCACTAGTGGTGTCCCCATCAGTGGACATAAACGAACCTCTTTTAGAGAAAGGCCTATGGCTACCTTGTCCTTTTTTGTTGTTAAAGAGGCTCTGTCACCACATTATAAGTGCCCTATCTCCTACATAAGGAGATCGGCGCTATAATGTAGGTGGCAGCAGTGCTTTTCATTTAGAAAAAACATCTATTTTTACCACGTTAGGAGCGATTTTAGCCTTAATGCCCAAGTGGGCGTGTTTTTACTTTAGACCAAGTGGGCGTTGTACACAGGAGTGTATGACGCTGACCAATCAGCGTCATGCACTTCTCTCCATTAATTTAACGTTACTGAAGTGTTTAGACAGTGAGTAGACATTCCTTCCAGACAGGAACGGGATGTCTATTCACAATCCCGGCACTTAAAGGAACAGTGTCATCACAAATTATTTTTTTATATGTTAAAGATGTTAGTGCTTTATTAAAAACGTCTATATTCATTTGTGTGTTTGTGTTTTACTTTTTCTTATTTTTACACTTTTTCTTCCCTATGGGGGCTGCCATTTTTTGTTCCATTTCTGTGTGTGTCGATTAACGACACATACAGACATGGAATACGGCAGCCACAGTCCCATAGGGACTGCGAACGGCTCCCGTCCCATTGACTGCAGTGTACGGCGTCTGTGTGGGAACTGCGCATGCGCCGCTCCCACACAGTCCTATTCGAAATTGGCGCCGTCCGGCGCCATTTTCCTGTGGACCGGAAGTCGCGGCCGGACAGTAATATTACTACTTCCGGTCGCGGCTTCCGGATTTATGCACTTGCACCAGCGACAGCAAACGGAGCGGACGGGCCGGAGGGAGCCGCGGCGGCAGGAGCAGGTAAGCGATTTCAATGTATGTTCGTGTTTTTGTGTGTTTACTACTGTATGTAAACCTACTACACTGTGGGTTAGCTCAAAAAATGGCGACACACAGTGTAGGAGGTTCAAACCCCTCGTTTATCCCGGCACTAGCCAGGATAAAGGAGGGGGGGATGCCGAGAGCTCACTAGAGCGAGGGCTTTTAACCCAATGTTGCAATGCTGCAATTTTGGGAACAGCTCCATCTAGTGACCAAAAATGGGTAGTATTATAAATTAGAAATAATTTATAATATTTCCTGGCTCGTGCAAAAAAAAATAAAAAAATTTGAACAATGTTTAATCACCCACACACTAAATGTTTAATTTTTAAAAAAAAAACATGTTTTTCTGGCAACACATTCCCTTTAATTAAAGTTTCTGTGGTACTTACAGCAGAGCAAAACTTAATCTCGCTGTAACCTGTCATTTACAGCGTGATCTCGCGAGATTACGCCTGCTCTGCTGTAAGTACCACAGAAACGTTAGCGAAGTGTCGGAATTGTGAATACACATCCCGTCCTGTCTGGAAGGAATGTCTAGTCACTGTCTAAACACTTCAGTAACGTTAATGTGTCAGTATAAGACCGCACATAGGGAACAACGCAGTGTCACTATGCGCTGACTAAATTAATGGGGAGAAGTGCATGACGCTGATTGGTCAGCGTCATACACTCCACTGTACAACGCCCACTTGGTCTAAAATAAAAACACGCCCACTTGGGCATTAAGAAACTAATTTGCATAAAGCTAAAATCGCTCCTAACGTGGTAAAAATAGATTGTTTTTATAAATAAAAAGCACTGCTGTCATCTACATTATAGCGCCCATCTCCTTATGTAGGAGATAGGGCATTTATACAGAGCCTCTTTACGGAAAGAGAATATTTTATTGCTCTCGAAATCTTGTAGATCTCGTTGGTATTTCCTTTTCTTTCTAATAGCAATTTATTTTTGTTCCAATTCGACATCCTTTTTTAAGTTATTATTTAATTTGTCAAAATAGGTGTGAGCAAAATTCATTTAGCTTAGTCACACTTTCATCAATCTCAGAGGTGAGAGATTTGAGGAGGTTTTTTTCCTCCTCAATGATAATCTCCATTAAATGTTTGGAGTGTTCTAGGCACACAATATCCAATTTTTTTTAAAATTCCTCACCTTTGAGATGTGATGCAGGAAGAACTCTCCTTCTCAAACCTCTAGGGGTAATATTAAATATTTTATACGCCTCAAGGCTGCTGATATCCCATTTCCTCCTAAAATGACCTAGGACTAATTTCCTTGAAAAGACCGAATAAATCTCTACTCGATTCTTCCACATTTTTATTAATTTCACAATTAAAGAAGGCTATTACTTTGTAGGGGGCACATAGAGGGCATTATAACTTTTTAGGGTGCATTTTTTCTGTGTTGTGGCAGAAAGAGGGTTATTATTAATAAGTTGGGGCAGAAAGGGGCTTTATTACTGTCAAGGGGACATTATTACTGTCTAGAGGGCACAATGGGGGCATTAATACTCTGTTGGGGGCACTAAAGTAAACATTATTAATATGTGGGTGCACAAAAGTTTCATGGGGGAACTAAGTGGAGCACTATTAGTATTTGGGGTCTAAATGGGACACTTTTACTGCATGGGATACAAAAGGGGACACTTTTACTGTGCTGTGTACTCTTATTTATTTTATATAACTTATTTAGTGGTCTGGTCTGGGGTTTAAATTAACTTGTGTTGTTACAGAGTCTGAGGAGGGCTTCAGAAGTGAGGAGTCAAATACGTTTCAGCAGCAAACTCTGCAGTTGTAAGGACAAGTCATCATGGCGGCTTGGGTCGGATGGAGATAAAAAGAAGGAGAACATCTACAATCTGAGAAGACGTCACTTGTAAGTCACTGGATTTATAGAGGAGCTTTTACCTCTCTTGACATGTCCGTTAGGGTAACTCCTTCTATTACCTATGAGATAACAAATCTGGAGCATTTTTACTTAGAACTCTGTTATGTGACATTCCTCTGTTATTCATGCTGGAAATGTATGAATAAGGCCTGTCCTACATGGAGACTTTTTGTGACGCAGCTAACTGATTTTAACTATGCAGCTACAGCTGTCTTGTAGACTGCAGCTGTCACTGGATATTTGAAATCAATAAGTAGTGCTACACAGGGGCGTAGCTAGAGGCTCATGGGCCCCGATGCAAAAATTCTTACTGGGCCCCGCCCCCCCTGCAAACTTCTCATGGCCGACGGTCCGCTTTCAGCTGCATCGCTGGGTCTCCTAAGTGACCCAACAATGCAGCACTAGCAGCCGGGGCGTCACTAAGGCTGGGTTCACACACACTATTTACGGACGTAATTCGGGCGTTTTAGCATTGAATTACGTCCGAAAATGCGGCTCAAAAGCGTCGGCAAACATCTGCCCATTCATTTGAATGGGTCTTACGATGTTCTGTGCCGACGGTCATTTTTTTTTACGCGCCGCTGTCAAAAGTGCCTGTCACTTCTTCAGACGTAAATGGAGCCGTTTTCCATGGACTCCATGGAAAACCAGCTTCAATTACTTCCGTAATGGACGCAGCGAAAGACGCCTGCACATGCCATTACGGCTGAAATTACTGTGCTGTTTTCTCCTGAAAACAGCACAGTAATTTCAGCCGTAACGGACGCTGCCGTGTGAACATACCCTCAGGGCTTAAAATGTCCGGGAAATAGCCCCAATACATATGTGTCCGCCCAAAAAAAAGTGTGTATATGAGACAGCATAGCATATCTATAGCACTACGACCCTATAAACTATGGATAGGATTAGATACAGTGGCTCAGCAGACAGTATCACACATGATCGGATTAGATACAGTGGCTCAGAAGGCAGTATCACACATGATAGGATTAGATACACAGCTCAGCAGACAGTATCACACATGATAGGATTAGATACAGTGGCCCAGCAGACAGTATCACACATGATAGGATTAGATACAGTGGCTCAGCAGACAGTACCACACATGATAGGATTAGATACAGTGGCTCAGCAGACAGTACCACACATGATAGGATTAGATACAGTGGCTCAGCAGACAGTATCACACATGATCGGATTAGATACACAGCTCAGAAGACTGTATCACACATGATAGGATTAGATACAGGGCCCAGCTCGCTGACATTGCGGCTCCAGCGCTGGACCCAGGATAGGTAAGAATAATAATTTTGCTTCTTTATGTGTTACTGATTATTTTTGTGTGTTTGTGTTTTTTTTTACAGGTTCGGTTGTTGGACTTCGGATACGAGGACTTCAATAACGGCGTTTTTTTTATTCTCAATAAAATGGTTAATGTGTTTTTTTATTTCAATAAAATATTTTTTCTATGTGCTTGTATCTTTTTAAACTTTATTATCACCGCCTTAGTAATGGCCGCTGCCTGATTGACAATCTCCATTACTAAGGCGAGGCTTAATGTTAGCCGGTGCAGAGGCTACACTAACCCCCATTATTACCCCGGTACCCACCGCCACCAGGAGTACTGGGAAGAGCCGGGTACAAACCAGTACCCGACCATCTGTAGTGCCGGACAGGGACCGGGGTGGCCGCAGGCTGGTAGTATTAGGCTGGGGAAGGCCAAAAACAGTGGCCCTTCCCACCCTTGTAATGCTGCCTGCTGCTGCTGTGTTGTATCTGGCTGGTTATGAAAATTGGGGGGGACCTGACATCGTTCTTTCCAATTATTTATTTATTTATTTTTTAAATGACGTGGGGTCCCCCCCATTTTCATAACCAGCCAGATACAATAAAGCAGCAGCAGGCAGCATTACCAGGATGGGAAGGGCCACTGTTTTTGGCCTTTCCCCTCCTGATAATACCAGCCTGCGGCCACCCCAGTGGCCGACCATCACTACAGATGGTCAGGTACTGGATCGTACCCGGCTCTTCCCAGCACCCCTGGTGGCGGTGGGTACAGGGGTAATAAAGGGGGTTAGTGTAGCCTCTGCATCGGCTAACACTAAGCCTCGCCTTAGCAATGGATGTCGTCAATCAGCCGGCGGCCATTACTAAGGCGGTAGTAATATAGTTTAAAAAAAAAAACACAAAGACATAGAAAAAATATTTTATTGAAATAAAAAAAAACCCACACAACCCTCATTAACCATTTTATTGACAATAAAAAAAAAGCTGTCATTGAAGTAGTCCTGGAATCCGCCGTAGTCCAACGACCGAACCTGTAAGAAAACACACAAAAAATGATTAGTAACACGTGTGTTAGGGTATGTGCACACACTAATTACGTCCGTAATTGACGGACGTATTTCGGCCGCAAGTCCCGGACCGAACACAGTGCAGGGAGCCGGGCTCCTAGCGTCGTACTTATGTACGAAGCTAGGAGTCCCTGCCTCGCTGCCGGACAACTGTCCCATACTGAAAACATGATTACAGTACGGGACAGTTGTCCTGCAGCGAGGCAGGGACTCCTAGCATCGTACATAACTATAATGCTAGGAGCCCGGCTCCCTGCACTGTGTTCGGTCCGGTACTTGCGGCCGAAATACGTCCGTCAATTACGGACGTAATTAGTGTCTGTGCACATACCCTAAGGCTTAGATACAGGGTCCATGTGTGATACTGTCTGTGGGACCCTGTAGCTAAGCCTACCACACTGTAGGTTTAGATACAGGGTCCAGCAGACAGTAATCTTATACAGTATAAGATTACTGTGTGTTGGGGCCCTGTATCTAAACCTACAGTGTGGTAGGCTTAGATACAGGGCCCAGCAGACAGGATCACGCATGGGCCATGTATCTAAGCCTACCATGTGATTGGCTTAGATACAGGGCCCAGCAGACAGGATCACACAATCTGTGATCCTGTCTCATGGGCCCCCTAAGCCTGCTACATCGTAGGCTTAGGGGTTGTGCAGTCCCTAAACATTGATGGCCTATCCACAGGATAGGCCATCAATAGCTGATGTGTCGCCCGGGACCCGCAAATCAGCTGTTTTGAAGGGGCCGCAGCACTCGTACGAGAGCTGCTTCCCCTTCATTTCACTACTCGCCCACACTGTGAATCGCCGACACCGATTCACAGTGTGACCGGAATGAAGGGGAGCAGCTCTCGTACGAGTGCTGCGGCCCCTTCAAAACAGCTGATTGGCGGGTCCCGGGAGTCAGACCCCGCCAGTCAGGGCTAACCTTACCTTCCTCTTCGGCCGCGGCGGGAGTTCTGTAGTCTCGATGCTGTGCGCGGCGGCATAGCGCTGTGACGTCATGCGCTGCGCACAGCGCTTGACGTCAGGACCTCCGCTGCGATCCGGAACCAGGAAGGTAAGTAAAGTATGTTACTATAGTAACAGGGGCCCGCGGCCCGAGTTACTATAGTAACTTTTTATTGATGTGGTGCGGGGGGCCGTGGGCCCCCCTGGCTTCGGGGCCCGGTCGCAATTGCGACCGCTGCGACCCCTATAGCTACGTCAGTGGTGCTACAGAAAGTCTACATGCAGCCCAGGCCTAATTGACAAATGGGTGTTACCAATCCTCTTGTCAAAGGGATGTGTCCCTACACAGTGTAAAACTGTCAGCGATAATTGGACACTGTCGTAGTGTGTTGAGACACAGCCTTTGGCAAGGGGAATGGTGACACGCAGTTTTCAATTTATTTATATTTCCAGGAGGAATAACATAGGAAAGGCACAATGCAGAGTTCGAAGAAAAATGGCTCCAATTGTTATTTTATGGGAAATACTAGTATTATTAAAACAGACATGTCAGGAGAGGTGACAGATACTACTCAATTGTTATCTATTCTGCCTGAGACTGCATCTGATCAGTGCTGTATCATCTTGTATGGTCTGCAGCACTTTGGTCCTTTAAGAAGAGAAGGGTCAGCACATGCTCGCCCTTGCAGCAATAGTAAACACGGTTGCGTCTCAGGCCGGCAGTATCAGAGATCGGAGGAAAGGAGCGGCATCGGCAAGGATACAGAAGACGCCGGGATGTGGTAAGTATACGGCCGTTGCAGGTAAAGTCTCAAAGTGGTAAAGCAGTTTGAGGAGCAGAGTCATTTTGACTGCAGAGACACAGTCAAAAAGGGAAATCTGATGAGAATTTGACTTTTTCAAAAATTGTCAAATCTCTCTAAAAAGAGGGGGGAGTTATTAAGGTAGAGGGGAGAGGAGAATCTAGGAGTTAGCTTTATCCCTGTAGCGTCCATGGCCGTGGGCCGTCAGGTTTACTTACTTTCCGACGCCCGCGGCCATGGATCCGTGAGCGCTGGTCCCCATCTCCTTCCTAGGAGACGCCAGAGCTCACTTCCGCTCCGGTCCGCTGTGTCCCGTAGGGTGCGCGCGCACGCTCGTGCCTGCTCTTAAAGGGCCAGCGTGCGCACATGAAAACAATCATCATCATCAACTCACATGATTTCCTGGACTATAAGAAGGCCTCTGTCCTTCTGATCCTTGCCTGAGTGTTGTCATATCCTAGTTTGTCTAAGCAAATGGTCTCCTAGTGTTTTCCAGTTCCAGTGTTCCCTGTATCCTGTATCCGGTGCTTTCCTGGTCAAGTGCCGTGCTGAGCTGTAGTCGTGTTGTGCTGTATCTACGTCTGTCCTGCTACTCCACGCCTGATGTCTACCCGCTGCCTAGTCCCAGCTGAGCCTGCCTTGCTACTGTCCCAGCTGCCACAGGTACCTTATACGAACTGTGGACTGTGACCTGCGCCCTGTTGGCCAGCTGCCATACCGCCAAAATGGTACGGCCCAGTGGGTCCACGAACCCAATGTGACAGTACGCTCAGGCCATGGACCCCGCTGGTCGATCCAAGACCATGACGACGTCACGAGAGATGTAGGCGGATATGCTAGACCTCCGGTCTCGACAGGACCAACTCCTCCAGGCCTTGAACATTCTCGCATGTCGGCAGGAGGCACAGCCTGCCATTCCTCCTACTACACCTCCTGGCAGTACTGTTCCTCAGACTACACCTCCTGGCAGTGTTGGTCCTCGTTTTTCTTTGCCACTTCCTGACCGCTATGATGGACACGCAAGTAACAGTCGTGGATTTTTGAACCAGTGCCAGATCCACTTCAGCCTGTATTCAAGGGCATTTTCGTCTGATGGCGCAAGGGTTGCTTTCATCATCTCTCTTCTTACTGGCAAGGCCCTTGCATGGGCGAACCCTATCTGGGAGAGACAAGGACCAGAGACCCGTGACTTCCAGGGGTTCCTCCGGACATTTTGCACGGTGTTTGAGGAGCCTGGACGAGTCTCCTCTGCAGCGGCTTCCTTGCTGAACCTACGCCAAGGAGACATCTCTGTGGGCGAGTACGCCATCCACTTCAGCACACTGGCGGGAGAACTGTTGTGGAACAATGAGGCCATGGTGGCTACATTCTGGCATGGACTGTCTCCTATAATTGAGGACGAACTTGCCGCTCTAGACCTGCCATCTACACTTGATGACCTCATCCTTCTGGCTGCCCGGATTGATAGAGGGCTCCGAGAACGACTCCAAGAGGTTCGTCAGGAGGGAGGTCTTCCTAGCCCGGTCCCTACCTTGCAGCAACCCCTGCTGTCCTCAGATGCCGATCCTCCTAAGGAGTCTGTGAGGATGGATCAAAGTAAGCTATTTACCAAGGAGAGACAACGCAGACGCACTTCGGGACTCTGTCTTTATTGCGGCCTCGGAGCCAATCTTGTGCGTCTGTGTCCCCAAAAGCCCCAAAGCCTAGGGTTGGTAGGAGAGACAACCTTGGGCAAAGAAGGACTCCCGTCTAAATTGTCCATACCCGTGACTATAGTGTCCGGTGAGAAAATGCATCAGGTCTCTACGTATCTGGACTCTGGATCCGCTGCTAATTTCATTGGTAGAGACCTGGTGGACCTTCTTCAATTACCCACTATCCTTATACGTACTACCTGTATACGTGGTGCCAAGATTTTTTTCCAAACTAGACCTGCGTGAGGCTTACAACCTAATCCGGATGACACTATGAATATCTAGTAATGCCCTTTGGCCTGTGTAATGCTCCCGCGGTATTCCAGGAGTTCGATAATGACATTTTCCGTGACCTCTATGTTTGTGTTGTGGTCTATCTTGATGACATCTTGATTTTTTCTCCAGATCCTATGACGCATCAGAGACATGTCCGTAAATTTTTGCTGCGCTTAAGGGAGAATCGTCTGTACGCCAAGTTGGAGAAGTGCGTGTTTGAAAAGGATGCTCTACCCTTCCTGGGCTACATTGTCTCGAATAGAGGTCTCAAGATGGATCCTGAAAAGGTAAAGTCTGTCCTAGAATGACCATGTCCTCAAGGCTTGAGGGCCATACAGCGCTTTCTGGGATTCGACAATTTTTATAGACAGTTTATTCCAAACTTCTCCTCACTGACATATCCTATCTCTAACCTCACTAAGAAGGGTATGAACGCCAAGGTTTGGACACCTGAGGCAGAGTCCGCATTCAATAGCCTGAAGAGCGCCTTCACGTCAGCCTCTATCCTCCATCATCCAGATGCTTCCCTACAGTTCTCGTTGGAGGTGGACGCATCCTTTGTCGGTGCTGGTGTACTCCTGTTCCAGAGAGGTTCCAAGGGCGAGTCAATGGTATGCGGATACTTCTCTAAGCTCTTCTCTTCCGCAGAACGCAACTACTCGATTGGGGATCAGGAGTTACTGGCCATCAAATTGGCCCTGGAGGAGTGGAGACATCTACTAGAGGGCAGAGCTCATCCCATTCCGATTTTTACGGATCACAAGAACCTCACCTATCTTCAGACGGCCCAACGGCTGAATCCTCGTCAGGCCAGGTGGTCACTGTTCTTTACCAGTTTCCAGTTTGAGCTCCATTGTAGCACCCATGGCCGCGGGCCGTCGGGTTCACTCACCTCCCAACGCCCGCAGCCATGGATCTGTGAGCGCTGGCCTCCGTCTCCCTCCTAGGAGATGCCAGCGCTCACTTCCACGCCCGCTCTTAAAGGGCCAGTGCGCGCACATGAAAACAATGATCATTAACCCACATGATTCCCTGCTCTATAAGAATGCCCCAGCCCTTCTGATCCTTGCCTGAGCGTTGTTAGTCTTTCCCTGTCTGTCTCGCAAATGGTCCCTTAGTGTCTCCCGTTCCAGCTGTTACCCGTGCCCTGTTACCGTTCCTGTATTCCGCATTGTTCCTGTGCCTACCCGTGTTCAAGTGCCACCTGCCACGTCAAGTGCCACCTGCCACGTCAAGTGCCATCTGCCACGTCAAGTGTCATCTGCCACGTCAAGTGCCATCTGCCACGTCAAGTGCCATCTGCCACGTCAAGTACCATCTGCCACGTCAAGTGCCATCTGCTCATCGGATACTGCCCGCCACGTCTGGCGCCACTTTCCGCACCTGCCTCCATCCGTGCTGAAGCCACAGTCACCGTCCGGACTATTTCAGGTACCTAAGCATTACTGTCTGCTATCTTACTTTCACATAGACTGTGACCTGGTCAGCTGCCTCCCCGCTACGGCGGAGCGGCCTAGTGGGTCCACAAACCCAGTGTCCGTGACAGTACGCTCAGGCCATGGAACCCGCTGGCCAGCCCAAGACCCCAGTACAGAAGATTCAGACAGAGATGCATGACCTATGCACTCGTCAGGATCAACTCCTTGAGGCGGTGAATTCTATTCTGGTCCGCCTGGATCTACTCGCTGTTCCACCCCCGGTTCTTCCTCCAGAAGCTGTTGCCGTGCCACTGCCTGTTGCTCCCCCTGTTTGTTCCGGATCCTCAGTTCCTCTGCCTCTTCCTCCTCGCTACGACGGTGATCCCAGAGCATGCAGAGGATTTCTTAATCAATGCACGGTGCATTTTAGCCTACGGCCTCATCTCTTCCCCTCCGAGGAGGCTAAAGTAGCGTTCATTATCTCCCTCCTCGCTGGCAAGGCCCTCGCATGGGCAAACCCAACCTTGGAGCAACAAGGACCTGTATCCGCGGACCTAGCCTTGTTCCTGCAGTCCTTTTGTGCCGTGTTCGAGGAGCCGGGTCGAACATCCTCTGCCGCAGCCACTCTGTTGACCCTCAAGCAAGAAGGCTCCACAGTAGGGGAGTATGCGATCTCCTTCTGTACCCTAGCAGCCGAGTTGGCATGGAACAATGAGGCACTGGTGGCGACCTTCTGGCAGGGACTGTCCTCTCACATCAAGGACGAACTGGCAGCCCGCGACCTTCCTTCTACCTTGGATGCCCTCATCCTGTTAGCAACCCGGGTTGATATGAGAATCCGGGAGCGCTCTCAAGAGGTTCGTCAGGAGAGCCGGGCCCACAGACCAGCACCCCCTGCCCAGAGACCACAATTGTCCACTCCTAGTGCACTACCTGAGGAACCCATGCAGGTAGACAGAGTCCGGTTATCTGAACAGGAGAAGCAGCGCAGACGTTCCTCTGGACTTTGCATGTATTGCGGCCTCAAGGGTCATTTTGTGCGTCAATGCCCACAGAAACCGGGAAACTCCAGTACCTAGGGTTGGTTGGAGAGGCAACTCTAGGTGGAACGTCTCCAAACCTTAAAACCTCTTCCAAATTATCGATATCTGTGGCCATCGTCACCGGACAGGCATCACATCCTTCCTCCGCCTATCTTGACTCTGGAGCGGCTGCTAATTTTATCCACCAAGATCTAGTGGTTCGGTTTCAACTACCCACAGTCCGTCTGGAGAGACCCCTGGCAGTTGCCTCTGTGAATGGTCTACCGCTGCCTGATCCAATCATGCTCATCACTGAGCCGGTGACATTACGGGTCGGAGCTCTTCACTCAGAACAGATCTCCTTCCTGGTACTACCCAAGGCTATCAATCCTATCCTGCTTGGTCTGCCATGGCTCCGTCTACACGCCCCAACACTCGACTGGAGTTCTGGAGAAGTTCTTCAATGGGGTTCCAGATGCCATAGCCATTGCCTGTCACAAGTCCGTCCTGTTGTGCCCCCGCTGCCTCAGTCACTCTCCGATCTACCTTCTCAGTATGCCAGTTTTGCGGATGTCTTCTGCAAACGAGAGGCTGAGACGTTGCCTCCACATCGGAGTTATGACTGTCCCATTGAACTGGTTCCCAATGCTTCTCTTCCCCGTGGACGAGTATATCCTCTCTCCTTGCCAGAGACGTTATCAATGTCAGCCTATATCAAGGAGAACTTGGAGAGGGGTTTTATTCGAAAATCTTCCTCCCCGGCTGGGGCAGGATTCTTCTTCGTTAAAAAGAAAGATGGATCTCTCCGACCCTGCATTGACTACCGTGGTCTCAATCAGATCACGGTCAAGAACAAATACCCGTTGCCACTCATTTCCGAGCTGTTTGATCGCATACGAGGAGCCAAAATTTTTTCCAAGCTAGATCTGCGGGGGGCCTATAATCTAATCCGGATTCGCCGGGGTGACGAATGGAAGACGGCATTTAACACCCGCGATGGGCACTACGAATACCGAGTGATGCCCTTCGGACTGTGTAACGCTCCCGCAGTATTTCAGGAGTTTGTTAATGACATCTTCCGAGATCTCCTCTATACGTGTGTTGTAGTTTATCTCGATGATATTCTTTTTTCTTTATCAAAGATTTTTTATTTTGAAAATATACACAACATAACAGCATATACATGGTTTCATACATTTGCAAAATTCACACACAGTGCAATATAACCACTTCAATATCACATAAAATATGCAAAGACATAGAACAGCAGTAGGAGGTAACCTCCTAATCAGTAAACAAAAACTAAATAAGAATGCAATGAAAATAACAATACCATAAGTGCAGCAAAGATAGTGCATTATTTAGGGGAGCCAGTCCCCACAGGTGGATAACGATTATCGCATATAAGTGCACATTATACGACAGACTAACACAGACACAAGACAACAAAGGGAAACACATACGGACATAGCACGCAAAAAGTAGGCTTTATATAGGTATTCAAAAGAGGCCATCCAGCCACAGAGGTAAATCATTACCGCCCCGGAATCCAGACCACACTGCCCAGGTGCGGAAAAAGAGCTCAGCTTTACCCTGATCAGCAGACATCAACTCCTCCATCCTCATAATTCCGTTCACCTCCGTCACCCATTCCTTCAGGGAAGGCACAGTGCTGGATTTCCAATGACGAGGAATCACTGTTCTTGCTGCAGTCAAAAAATGCCGAAAGACACTCTTTTTGAGGTGTGAGAGTGATCCCGGAACCATGGAAAGTAAACCAATGGAGGCCGAAGTCTGAACCTCAGTATGAAAAAGTTTATTACCGAGATCAAAAATCTTTCCCCAAAAGGGACGAAGTTTGGGACAATCCCACCAAATGTGCAGCATGGTTCCAGGAGCCTCCCCACACCTCCAGCACTAATCAGGTACATCAGGGAATATCCTATGCAGCAAAGAAGGACAGCGGTACCATCTAGTGAGAATCTTATAATTTTTTTCCTGGGCAAAGAACGAGGTCGGCAGCTTATGCGCCAGGAAGAAAGATGTGCCCCACTCCTCAGCAGAGTGTCGAGTCCCCAATTCCTCATCCCATGCGGTAGTGAATGTCAGCTGAGAATAGTCGTATTTAGGTAGAAGGATCCCGTGTAAAAAGGACAGCAGATGAGAGGGGGCAGTAGTCAACAACAAGTAGTGTTCCAGAGGAGTCTTATCCTGCAGCAAAGCAAAACGGTCGCGCATTGAAAAAAGATAGGAGCGCAACTGAAAATAGGACCACCAAACCGGACGTCCCCCCGGGCAGGACCCAGAGACCACAGACTGTGACAAAATTGTACCCTCAGGTGTAAGAGTCTTAGCCAAGAAACTACCGTCCTGTCTCTCCCAACCGAGGAATGTGTCCACACCCACCGCCGGAGGAAAGGAAGGATCATCAAAAAGAGGGGTTAGAGGACCTGGACGGTGAACAATGTCCATCGTAGCAATGATCCGCTCCCAGACTACAAGAAACTGACGTGTGAGGGAAGGCAGAGAAGATGAAGGTCGCTGAGAAGCAGACAACCAAGGCAGAGACGACAGTGCTAGGGGAGACATAGCCTTCTCAATGCGCACCCATTGCTTACCCGCACCTGAACGGAACCAGTCTACCAATCGCATCAGTAACGCAGCTTGGTGGTAGCGTTTAAAATCCGGCAATCCTGCCCCCCCCCCTCAATTTTCGACCGACTAAGGACAGCAAAACGAACACGAGGCTTAGAGGAGCCCCAAACAAATTTAGTTATGGCCCTATGCAATATTTGGAAGAAGCTCGTTGGAATTATGATAGGGACGGTTTGGAATATGTAAAGGAATTTGGGTAGAATGTCCATTTTTACCACGTTAATGCGCCCAAACCACGATATGCGATTCCCACCATACACCATTAAATCCTTCAAGGTGCGCTGCAGAATGGGTGTGTAATTCAAAGCGAACAAATCCGACTGGTGTGTGGGAATTTGCACCCCCAGATATTTTAGAGATTTAGATTGCCATTTGAACGGGAAAACTCGAGCGAGATGGGTGGCTAAGGCAGTATAGAGAGATATATTCAATGCCTCCGATTTGGAATAGTTGACATTGAAATTGCTCACATGGCCAAACCGCTCAAATTCCCCGGTCAAAGATGGCAAGGAAACCATGGGAGTCGTAATGTACACAAGGAGATCATCGGCATACAATGCTAGTTTGTGATGTTTTGCGCCAACACAGACGCCATTAACATTAGGGTTGTTCCACAGTGCCACGGCCAGGTGTTCCATGACCAAAACATAGAGTAAAGGTGAGAGTGGGCACCCCTGTCTCGTGCCATTAGAAATAGGCAAAGAGTCAGATAACAAACCATTAACTCGAACCCGGGCCGTAGGCCCATGATATAATGCCATAATCCTATCCACCATAATGGCGCCAAGGCCAACCTGTGTCAGGACACTGCGGAGAAACACCCAATGTACCCTGTCAAATGCTTTTTCAGCATCGACCGAGAGTAAACACATCGGTATCTTATGGGATTGGCAGTATGATGTTAAAAGGAGGGTCTTGTTAGTGTTGTCCCGTGCTTCTCTACCACGCACAAACCCCACCTGGTCATCTGTGACCAAATCGTGTAAGAGAGGCGAGAGTCGAGAGGCCAGCAACTTCGCAAAAATCTTAACATCTACATTTATCAATGATATTGGTCGGAAGTTTGCGCACGCCGTCGGATCTTTGCCCGGTTTTGGTAAAAGGGTAATATGAGCCTCAAGGGACTGGGGTGCAAAGGGACACGAGGAAGACACTGAATTAAAAACTTTCGTCAAGAACGGAGCCAATTGATCCTTAAATGTCTTGTAGAATTTATTATTGAACCCATCGGGTCCTGGACTTTTGCCCAAGGGGGAATCTCCAATAGCGCGCTCCACCTCCGTTTCCAAAAAATCTTCCTCAAGTCCCAAAGCCTCCCCGCCCCCCAAGGACGGCAGCGCAGTGTCGTGCACATAACGGTCTATTTTATCACGCAACGCATCCGCCTGCATATCCTGAAAATGGCCTTTAAGATTGTATAATGCCGAGTAATACTGTCTGAAGCAGTCGGTGATCCCCACCGGATCATGAACCTCACCGCCCGAAGGAGAAGTAATTTTAGGGATATATGACGCCTGGGTGCGAGGATGTAGTATCCGTGCCAGAGACCTGCCACATTTATCTGCAAATTCGTACGAGTGTTTTCGCATACGGTCCCTGAATCGAGGGTGTGACTGGTCTATCAGAGAACGCAAGGATTCTCTCGCTGCAGTAAGTTCCGCAAATATCTGCGAGGAAAGCACTCGCTTATGACGGGATTCAAGGTCCCGTATCTGCGCAAGGAGCCGCGTAATGGCCACCCCTTTTTCCCGCATCAACCGAGCCCCATGTTGGATCAGGACTCCCCTGACTACACACTTTAGCGCCTCCCACTGTAATGGTAATGGGGTGGTGTCACGTGTGTACCTAAAAAAAAACGTTTAGTGAGTCTTTAAGGGCTGACACACACACTGAGTCACCCAATAAATTATCGTTACGTTTCCAAGATTGGAAATTGGGTACTGAACTAGGAAACGTAAGTGTCAGAAATACAGGGGCATGATCCGACCAAACCATAGGGCCCACCTCAGAAATAGGATGCCAGGTAAGCAAATGGTGGCTAATAAGAAAGGCGTCCAGTCTACTATACATATTGTGTAGCGGGGAGAATCTCGATGATATTCTAATCTTCTCCCCAGATCTGATGACCCATCGGAGTCACGTTCGTCAAGTTCTTCTGCGACTAAGAGAGAATCGCTTGTATGCCAAGTTAGAGAAATGCACATTTGAAAAGAGGTCTCTGCCCTTCCTGGGCTATGTCCTCTCGGATCAAGGCCTTAAGATGGACCCTGAGAAGTTAAAGTCTGTCCTGGAATGGCCACGTACTCAAGGCCTAAGGGCCATACAGCGGTTCCTGGGTTTCGCCAATTTCTACCGGCAGTTTATTCCGAACTTTTCTTCTCTGACGGCCCCCATCTCTACCCTTACCAAGAAGGGTGTGAACGCCAAGGTGTGGACTCTGGAGCCAGAGTCCGCATTCATCAGCCTCAAGAAAGCCTTCACTTCAGCTTCGATCCTCCATCACCCTGACATATCTCGGCAGTTCTCACTGGAAGTGGACGCTTCCTCTGTTGGTGCAGGCGCACTTCTGTTCCAGAGGAAAGTCAGTAGTGTGTGGCTACTACTCAAGACAGTTTTCCTCTGCTGAGCGCAATTATTCCATTGGAGATCGGGAGCTACTGGCTATCAAATTGGCCCTGGAGGAGTGGAGACATCTTCTGGAGGGCGCTGCTCACCCCATCCTGATCTTCACCGACCACAAGAATCTCACTTACCTTCAGTCCGCTCAAAGACTGAATCCTCGTCAAGCCAGGTGGTCATTGTTCTTCACCCGTTTCCAATTTCTGCTCCACTACCGTCCCGCGGACAAGAACGTGAGGGCCGATGCCCTGTCCAGATCATTCGAAACGGAAGACACGGTGGAGTCCCTTCAGACGATCATAGACCCATCCTGCGTTGTCACCGCCAATCCTCTGCAGCTTAGAAATATCCCTCCAGGGAGAACTTTTGTTCGGTTGGCTGACAGAAAAAGAATTCTCCGCTGGGGACACAGTTCTAAACTGGCTGGGCACGCTGGTGTCCGTAAAACCCAAGACCTGGTCGCTCGTCACTTCTGGTGGCCCACACTACCTAAAGATGTTCTGGATTTTGTCTCTGCTTGCACGGTGTGTGCCTCTAACAAGGTGGCTCACAGCAAGCCTGCCGGCCTGCTTCAACCCCTGCCTGTACCCAGTGCCCCCTTGCAGCACATCGCTATGGACTTCGTCACGGACCTTCCTCTCTCAGCAGGATGCAACACCATCTGGGTGGTGGTGGACCGGTTCTCTAAGATGGCACATTTTATCCCGCTAACCGGCCTACCCTCTGCTCCTCGACTGGCAAGCTTCTTCATTCAGCACATCTTCCGCTTGCATGGCTTGCCTCTTCACATTGTGTCCGACCGGGGGTTCAGTTTACCTCCAAGTTCTGGAGAGCCCTCTGTAAACTCCTGGATGTGAGTTTAGACTTTTCCTCTGCCTATCACCCCCAGTCCAATGGGCAAGTTGAGAGGATCAACCAGATCATGGAAAATTACCTCCGCCACTTCATCTCTTCACAGCACGATAACTGGGTACAGCTTCTACCATGGGCGGAGTTTTCATATAATAACCACAAAAGTGAGTCCACCACTTCCACTCCGTTTCACATCATGTACAGTCAACATCCCAGAGTTCCTCTTCCAGTGTCGACTTCATCGCAGGTACCCGCTGCTGACTCTGCATATGGGGACTTCCTGCAAATCTGGCAACAGACCCGGTCCTCTATTTTGCTGGCGGTAGATCGCATGAAGCGTAAGGCAGATACCAAAAGAAGAGAGCCACCTCAGTATCTTCCTGGGACTAAAGTCTGGCTGTCCTCTCGAAACATTCACTTGAGGGTGCCTTCATACAAGTTTGCTCCCAGGTTCCTTGGCCCCTTCGAGATCATGCAACAAATTAACCCTGTTTCCTATAAGCTGCGGCTGGTCCTACCCTCAGAATCCCTAACTCCTTCCATGTGTCCCTCCTGAAACCAGTGGTCCTGAACCGCTACAGCAAGACCTCTAGTTCCACAGTTGCTTCCAGCGGTCCTTCTGATGTATTCAAGGTAAAGGAGATCCTGGACCGCAAGAGGGTAGGAGGAAGGACTTTCTATCTGGTGTACTGGAGAAGGTTTGGTCCTGAGGAGAGGTCCTGGGAGCAAGAAGAGAACCTCAGTGCTCCTGCTCTTATTAAAAAGTTCCTCTCTCACTCTGGTCCCAAGAAGAGGGGGAATACTGCCGCGGGCCGTCGGGTTCACTCACCTCCCGACGCCCGCAGCCATGGCTCCATCCGGCCGGGTCCCGTAGGGTGCGCGCGCACGCTCGCGCCCGCTCTTAAAGGGCCAGCGCGCACACATGAAAACAATGATCATTAACCCACATGATTCCCTGCTCTATAAGAAGGCCCCAGCCCTTCTGATCCTTGCCTGAGCGTTGTTAGTCTTTCCCTGTCTGTCTCGCAAATGGTCCCTTAGTGTCTCCCGTTCCAGCTGTTACCCGTGCCCTGTTACCGTTCCTGTATTCCGCATTGTTCCTGTGCCTACCCGTGTTCAAGTGTCATCTGCCACGTCAAGTGCCATCTGCCACGTCAAGTGCCATCTGCCACGCCAAGTGCCATCTGCCACGTCAAGTTTCATCTGCCACGTCAAGTGCCATCTGCCACGTCAAGTGCCATCTGCTCATCGGATACTGCCCGCCACGTCTGGCGCCACTTTCTGCACCTGCCTCCATCCGTGCTGAAGCCACAGTCACCGTCCGGACTATTTCAGGTACCTAAGCATTACTGTCTGCTATCTTACTTTCACATAGACTGTGACCTGGTCAGCTGCCTCCCCGCTACGGCGAAGCGGCCTAGTGGGTCCACAAACCCAGTGTCCGTGACATCCATTATCGCCCCGGCCGACAAGAATGTGAGGGCCGATGACTTCAGGTCTTTCGAGACAGAAGACACCATGGAGATTCCACAGAACATTATTGATCCATCTTGCATGGTCTCTGTCAATCCCCTGCAAGTTGGGGACATTCCTCCAGGGAGGAATTTTGTGCGCCTGGCTGACAGAGGGAGAATCCTCCACTGCAGACACTCCTCTAGACTGGCAGGTCACGCGGGTGCTCATAAGACCCGGGATCTGATTGCCCGTCATTTCTGGTGGCCCATGCTGCCCAAGGACATTATGGACTTTGTTTCTTCCGGCTCAGTGTGTGCAGCTAACAAGGTCGCTCACTGCAGACCTTCTGGTCTGCTCCAGCCATTGCCTGTGCCCGATGCTCCCTGGCAGCATATAGCTATGGACTTTATTACTGACCTGCCTCTCTCTGCTGCATGCAGTGCTGTCTGGGTGGTGGTGGATCAATTTTCGAAGATGGCCCACTTCCGTCCTCTGACCGGTCTTCCTTCTGCTCCACAACTGGCCAAGCTTTTCATCCAACACATCTTCCGCTTGCACGGCTTGCCGCAACAGATTGTGTCTGATCGGGGGGTTCAGTTCACCTCGAAGTTCTGGAGAGCCCTCTGCGGACTCCTAGGTGTAAAGTTGGACTTTTCCTCGGCCTACCATCCTCAGTCCAATGGTCAGGTCAAGAGGATCAATCAGATCTTGGAGATCTACTTACACCACTTCATCTCCTAGCAGCATGATGACTGGGTGCAGTTGCTCCCATGGGCTGAATTCTCCTACAATAATCACACCAGCGAGTCCACAAAGAAGACACCGTTCTTTATTGTCTATGACCAACACCCCCGAATTCCTCTCCCGGTGCCTGATACGTCCGAGGTACCAGCTGCTGACACTGCTTTTAGGGACTTTCTGCAGATCTGGCAGCAGATTCGATTCTCCATCCTGCTGGCAGTCAACCACATGAAATGGAAGGCGGGCACAAGGTGAAGAGAACCTCCTCAGTTTCTTCCTGGCACGAAGGTCTGGCTGAACTCCAGGAATATTCGTTTGAAGGTGCCATCATACAAATTTGCTCCCAGGTTCCTTGGACCCTTCGAGATCCTGCAGTAGATGAACCCTGTCGCCTACAAGCTTCGGCTGCCTCCTACCCTTAAGATCCCCAACTCCTTCCATGTCTCCCTCCTGAAACCGGTGGTTCTGAACCACTTTACCAAGACTCCTAGCAATGCGGTTGCCTCCAGCAGCCCTTCAGACACCTTCAAGGTTAACCCCTTAACGCTCCATGACCTACTATTAGGTCATGCTAACTGTAGCGTTCGCGCTCAGTGACCTAATAGTAGGTCATGGAGTAAACACGGCACGGTTCGCGCGGGGCGCGTTCATGAGCTGTGATAGCTGCTGTTTTCGACAGCAGGCTATCACAGCTCAATGTGCAGGGACCGATCGCGGTGGTCCCCGCAGATTAACCCCTCAGAAGCCGCGTTCAATAGCGATCGCGGCTTCTTAGGGGTTAATCCGCCATCGCCGGCCTGCTACACGATAGCGGCCGACGAAGGTGACAATGGCAACCGGACACCAAACAATGGCGTCCGGCTCTGCCATCGACGGAAGCCTAGTGGGTCCTGACAGAGTCAGGACCCACTATGCTTGCTGTCAGTGAGTAGCTGACAGTTCTAATACACTGCACTACGCATGTAGTGCAGTGTATTAGAATAGTGATCAGGGCCTCCTGCCCTCATGTCCCCTAGTGGGACAAAGTAAAAAAGTAAAAAAAAAGTAAAAAAAAAGTAATAAAAGTAAAAATCCCCCCTTTTCCCTTATCAGTTTTTATTATTTAAATAAATAAACAAATAAACTATACATAATTGGTATCGCCGCGTCCGTAATGGCCTGAACTACAAAATGATTTCGTTATTTATCCCGCACGGTGAACTCCGTAAAAGAAAATAATAATAAACCGTACCAGAATCACAATTGTTTCGTCACTTCACCTCATAAAAAATGTAATAAAAACAGATCAAAAAGTCGCATGTACCTAAAAATTGTACTGATCGATACTACAGTTCGTTACGCAAAAAATAAGTCCTCGCACGCCTTTCTTGATGGAAAAATAAAACAGTTCTGGCTCTTAGAATAAGGCAACACAAAAAGTAAATGATTTATTACATAAAGTATTTTATTGTGCAAACTCCATAAGACATAAAAAACTATAAACATCTGGTATCGCTGTAATCGTATCGCCCCGCAGAATAAAGAGAATATGTCATTTATAGCGCACGGTGAACGCTGTAAAAAAAATTGAATAAAAAACAATAGTAGAATTGCTGTTTTTTTAGTCACCCCGCCTCTTAAAAATAGAATAAAAACTGAATAGAATAAGAACAAAAAGCCGCATGCACCCCATGAAAACTGCAATGTATTCCTCAAGGGGTCTAGTTTCCAAATTGGGGTCACTTTTGGGGGGTTTCCACTGTTTTGGCACCACAAGACCTCTTCAAACCGGACATGGTGCCTAATAAAAAGGAGGGCTCAAAATCCACTAGGTGCTCCATTGCCTCGGAGGCCGGTGCTTCAGTCCATTACCGCACTAGGCCCACATGTGGGATATTTCTCAAAACTGCAGAATCTGGGCAATAAGTATTGAGTTGCATTTCTCTGGTAAAACCTTCTGTTTTACAGAAAAAAGTGTAATAAAAAGGATTTTCTGACCAAAAAAAAAAAGTAAATTTCACCTCTACGTTGCTCTAAATTCCTGTGAAACACCTAAGGGGTTAATAAACTTTCTATATGCTATTGTGAATACTTTGAGGGGTCTAGTTTCTAAAATGGGGTGTTTGATAGGGGTGTCTAATATATGGGCCCCTCAAAGCAACTTCAGAACTGAAATGTAACCTAAAAAAAATAAAAATAAATTAGGCAATACTTTGCTTCTTACATTATACTGATAATGAGCAGCGCCCACCCCGAGATGACCCCAATTTTAACCGTTTGTATAAATGGAGACCCCTATTAGACCGTTTCAGTGCCCGGTTTTCCCAAGCATACACCCCCGAGAAGTGTATTTCTATTGATGAGTCCTTGGTACATTTTAAACAGAGGCTTCAATTCCGCCAGTACCTGCCGGGTAAGAGGGCAAGGTATGGCGTGAAGATGTATGAGCTGTGCGAGAGTGCATCAGGGTATACCTATAGATTTAGGATATATGAAGGGAAGGACAGCAGTATTCAGCCCCCAGCACCACCTCTACCTGGATAACATTTATACCAGTGTCCCACTCTTCAAGTGCCTCGCTTACAGAAGTCCTGCGGCATGCGGCACTGCTAGAAGAAATCTGAGAGGCCTCCCTAAGACTCTGCAGGGCAAACACTCAGAAGGGGTGAGAGCAGGGCACAATCTAGCAGCAACATATTGTGTGTCACGTACAAGGACAAGAGAGATGCCACACCAGTACCCATGTACCTGTACGAGGTACCAGTACAGAGACCCCCAAACCAGACTACATCCTGGACCACAATAGGTACATGGGAGGGGTGGACTTGTCAGATCAAGTCCTGAAGCCCTACAGCGCCATGCGGTGTGGTATAAGAAGCTGGCCGTGCACATCATACCGAGAAGTTCCCCAAACTGGCAAGAAGGGAAAAAGTCAAAAGAGGTGCAAAGTCTTCTATAAGAGGGGGATAAGGAAGGACACAATATACCAATGTGACGCGTGTCCCGAAAAACTAAGGCTCTGTATGAAAGAGTGTTTTACAATTTATCATACATCTCTTGGTTTATAATTTACCCCAATTTTACTTACCCTGATGCACTCCGCACAGCTTATCCCCCTCATCTTTCCCTTCTGAGCCCTGCCATGTGCCCAGGCAGCTGATAACAGCCACATTGAGGGTATTGCCATACCCATGAGAACCCACATTACAGTTTATGGGGTGTATGTCTCCGGTCAAAATGCTCACTACACCTCTAGATGAATGCCTCAAGGGTGTAGTTTTTAAAATGGGGTCACTTCTTGTGGGTTTCAACTGTACTGGTACCTCAGGGGCTTCTGCATACGTGACTTAGCACCATGAAATCCCCAGTAGGCAAAATGGTGGTCCTTTCTTTTTGAGTCCACCCATGGGTCCAAACGGCAGTTTATCACCACAACTGGGATATTGCCGCACTCAGGACAAATTGGGCAACAAAATGGGGTATTTTATTCCTTGTGAAAATAATAAATTTTTAGCCAAAACGGCATCTCATTGGAAAAAATTACATTTTTGTCAATTCACAGCCCAATTCAAATAAATTCTATGAAACAACTGTGGGGTCTAAATGGTCACAACACTCATAAATGAATTTCTTGAAGAGTGTAGTTTCCAAAATGGGGTCACTTCTGGTGCGTTTCCATTGCTTTGATACCTCTGGGGCTCTGCAAATGCGACACGGCACCCGAAAACCAATCCAGCAAAATCTGGACTCCAAAGAACACACAGCGCTCATTTCCTTCTGAGCCCTCCCATTGGCCCAAACGGCAGTTTATCGCCACGAATGGGGTATTGCTGTACTCAGGAGAAATTGGGCAACAAAATGGGGTATTTTATTCCTTGTGAAAATAAGAAATTTTGAGCCAAAACTACATCTCATTGGAAAAAATGAAAACATTTTTAATTCACAGCCCATTTCAAATAAGTTCTGTGTAAAAACTATGGTGTCTAAATGGTCACAACACTCATAAATGAATTCCTTGAGGGGTGTAGTTTCCAAAATGGGGTCACTTCTGGTGGGTTTCCATTGCTTTGATACCTCTGGGGCTCTGCAAATGCGACACGGCACCCAAAAACCAATCCAGCAAAATCTGGACTCCAAAGAACACACAGCGCTCCTTTCATTCTGAGCTCTCCCATGGGCCCAAACGGCAGTTTCTCACCACAAATGGGGTATTGCGGCACTCAGGACAAATTGGGCAACAAAATGGGGTATTTTATTCCTTGTGAAAATAAGACATTTTGAGCCAAAACGACATCGTATTGGAAAAAATTACATTTTATTTAATTCACAGCCCAATTCAAATAAATTCTGTGTAGAAACTTTGGGGTCTAAATGATCACAACACCCATAAATGAATTCCTTGAGGGGTGTAGTTTCCATTGCTTTGATACCTCTGGGGTTTTGCAAATGCGACATGGCACCGAAAACCAATCCAGCAAAATCTGCACTCTAAAGAACACACAGCGCTCCTTCCCTTCTGAGGCCTCCCATGGGCCCAAACGGCAGTTTATTGCCACATTTGGGGTATTGCTGCATTCAGAAGAAATTGGGCAACAAAATTAGGTATTTTGTTCCATGTGAAAATAAGAAATGTTGATGAAAAATTACATTTTATTGGAAAAAATTAATTTTTTTAATTTCACAGCCCAATTCAAATACGTGCTGAGTAAAAATCGCATGAAAAACGCATGAAAAACGCATGAAAAACGCATGT